>NC_056751.1:210097461-210232461 GCF_019279795.1 Protopterus annectens
TATATATATATATATAGATATAGATATATATATATAGATATATATAAATCATATGCCCATAACATGTAGTGGAGTCATACCTCAGCACCAATAGTCACAACCTCTTAGTGCATGGGGGTGTAATGTAAGTATTGCAGATATAAATGTAGAATGTTGCTTCAGTAACAGGGGTTGTGTTAACAAACATTTTGTGTGGGAAGTCACTTCTGATACGGACGTGTACACCATCAGTTACTAACAGACATCATAAGATCATCATAGTGAAGTACCACACAGATCACAGTAATTATCCTGTGGAATACAGCAGAAATATGACCAATAAACAAAAATATGATATGACAAAAAATATATATATATATGTGTTTTCCTGCCTTTCTAAGCTAGTATAGTCCAGTTTTCAGGTTAGTGCTGAATTCAGGGCTGTGTTAAAAGTTTCTGTGTTTGCCCATACCTTACTTGGATAGAAGGAAGTCTCTCTGTTCATTGTGAGAGAGGGAGCTTTGAGCAGCCTATCTGTCCCTGGAGGAGTGGTTACAACCCATAAATTAGTAGTTTATTGGCCATTTTAGGATAATTTCTATCTCTTTCATTTCCCTGCTATAAAACCCGCATTTGCAAGGTTTGTGTGCTAGTATACAGCTCAGCAAGCTCCTGCCTGGTTCCCTGCAGAGTTCTACAGCAGCAGAGACAGAAGAGAAACTTTGGAGTGATTAAGTATCGTTTTTCTGCATTTACTTGCTGCCTTTAGCTAATTCCGCCTAAAACACCAATTTTCTAGAGTTTCTGTTAGTTAAAAAGCTTGTTTCAGCTACATATTGTACTTATTTTACTGCCTGCACTTTAACAAAGTCGTTTTTGTGTTTAAATTACCTGTTTAATTGTTGCAGGCTACACTCTCAAGTGTGATAGCCGTTTCTGTGCATTTAAAGTGTTTTTGATTGTATCTGCTTTATTTCATGAAAATATATATATATATATACTTGTTTTACCACCTTTTTAAGCTAGTATAGTCCAGTTTTCAGGTTAGTGCTGAATTCAGGGCTGTGTTACAAGTTTCTGTGTTTGTCCATACCTTACTTGGATAGAAGGAAGTTTCTCTGTTCACTGTGAAAGAGGGAGCTTTGAGCAGCCTATCTGTCCCTGGAGGAGTGGTTTCAGTCCAGAAATTAGTAGTTTATTGGCCATTTTGGGCTAATTTCTATCTCTTTTATTTCTCTGCTATAAAACCCGTATTTGCAAGGTTTTGCGCACCGGGCAGCACCAGTTAGCTAGGGTATAATTATTCCCGGCTCCACAAAGTCTACTCTTCAATTTTTCCCTTGGAACTAGACAAACTTTCAACTAAAGCACTCAAATCATTCACTTTTCATACCGGCACTTGGTCAAAAATCATAGCAAGCACTAATAAACCTTAGCACTAGACCCCCTAGTACTGTAGAGAAGGACAAGGCTCTCTAGTCAACCTTACCAGCCAATCAGTAAAACAATTCACTGTACCTATCCAGGCATGTCCAAAGGGCAGTTTCAGGTGTACTCTCCAGTCCAGCTGATGAATCTGGGCATTTTGAGGCAATGTTACAATTACCTCATGTACACAGACAACCCTCTCCTCCTTCCACCAAACACTAATACATGTGAGAGATGCAATTATACAGCCAAACTGGAGGCTAAGCTCTCTCAACCCAAGACTGGACCAGGTAGTCAAGAGGAGAAGGGAATTACTTGCATCACACCACCAGTCTCACATAGACCTATGAAACCAGCACCGGCAAAAAACACACATAAATACATGAAAACATACTCGGAGGCTCTAAATAAAACTCTGCAGAAGCAACAGAGACCTCCAAAGCAGACATCCAAGCAAACTCCATCCCCAACACAAACCATGAAACACATACTTCACAAAACCAGTGTACCACACAATCACAGCCCTTAAGGCACAATAACATACCCAACAAACTAGTAATAGGTGACTCTATAGTCAGGCACACTGATATCCCACTCACTAGGCTGAACAAGGAGAAGGTTACTGTTAGTTGCCTGTTGGTGCCAGGATCCACCACATAACACAAGCACTCAGGTCACTCCAGAACAAGTACAAATATGACTCTGTCATTGTCCATGTTGGTGTGAATGACCTGAGCCGTACCTCCCTGGACTACATGAAAAGAGACATGGAGGAGCTCTCTGATCAGGTAGCCCAGACCGGTATGACCCTGACCCTGAGTAGTATCCTGCCCTCACCAAGAATGATACCATGGTATAGAGAAAAAATTATCAATTTCAACAATTGGCTAAGCTTCTGGTGTCATTCAAAGGGGATCCATTGTCTGTCAGCCTGGGATGACATGCTCGACAAGCCACGCTGCTTTGCTAGAGATGGCTTGCACCTATCACCCTTAGGCTTTCAAATACTGGCCAAGGCTCTTGCCACCCCCATAGTGCCTTTTTTAGGCAAGGCTCAAAAGACAAACCCACCACCATAACTAGCACAAGTAACAAAAAACTGAGGATAATGCTACTCAATGCCAGAAGTCTAAACCTCAAAATGCACGCACTCAAGGCACTCCTCAGTATGGAGAAAATCGATATATGTGCAGTAACAGAAACCTGGTTTAAGGCTCCAGAGAGCACCCCAGTACTACCAGGCTACAACTCATACCATACATTTTGGCCACAAAACCCAGACCAAAATACAAAATGCGGGGGAGTATCCATATTCATCAAGGATACCCACACCTCCAGCTTAGTGGCACAACACCATGCTTCAGAGATCATCCAAGTGCAACTAACAATGGGCAAAATTGCTATTCAAATTATAGCTTGCTACAGATCACCCACCATGTCCCAGTACCCCCACTCTGCATTCCTGGAAACACTGGGAAACATAAAGGTCCTACCAAACACCCTGATATTGGGTGATTTCAATTTCCCAAACATTAACTGGGAGAACTATTCAAGTACAAACTCCCTTGCAAAACATTTCCTAGAATTTATAAACTCAAACACCCTGGATCAACTGGTCAACATCCCCACCAGAGGTGATGACATATTGGACCTGGTCATCACCAACATGGGCGACTGGGGTTCCACACCGGAGGTCAACACCTTGCTGGTTAGATCTGACCATAAACTAATCACTCTGGGTATCCACATTTCGCCACCACCCCCAGTAATAAAAAAAGCACTGTGAAAAACTTTTCAAAAGCAAACTTCACGTTACTTAAAACTGAGGTGGGAAGTTTCAAAGCCCCCATGCTAAAGGATAACACTGTCCACGCTACAAAATCCTTTACTAATGCACTCTATGGGCACCTACAAGAATGCATGGATCATGATATCCCAAACAAAACCAAGACTCACTCCTCCAAGAAAAGGAAACCAGTCTGGTGGACCACTGCCATAAACAAGCTACACAATAGAAGGAGGAAACTAGTACAGAAAAGAGTAAAATCCCAAAAAGGGAAGACATCCCTGATCAGTATCAACAAGAAACTATGTTCCTTCATAAAATCATCCAAGGCTAGCTTCGAAAGAAAAATTGCCATGGACTTCAAAGATAACCACAAGGCATTATTTAGCTATGTCAAGAAACTAAGTGGCAATTCTCAGATCTGCTCGGAGTTAGTGCAGAATGGCACAAAATACACTGAACTGACCGATATAGCCAACATCCTGGCAGACAGGTTCAGTGCAAACTTCACCCCACTCTCACCCCCAAAAGGGCCCATAACTATACTAGAAAAATGTAGTGCCCCTGAAATCACAGACACTCGGGTTAAAACAGCCCTCTCCAAAGCCAAAAACACAGCATCAATGGGACCGGATGGTGTCCCAGGCTGCATCTTACACAAGCTCAAAGATGAACTAACCCCTCACCTGAACACACTGTTTAAACTCAGCCTCTCCACAGGCTACTTGCTCAAAGAATGGCACACAGCAACAGTTATTCCACTCCAGAAAGGTGGAGCCACAACAGACCCCAGGAACTATTGCCCTATAAGCCTGACTAGCTTGGTCTGCAAAGCTATGGAGTGCATCATCATGGAGCGCATTAACAGAGACATTGGAAACCTCCAAACACTGGACCCTACCCAGTTCAGCTTTGTTAAGGGCAGATTATGCCTCCTAAACCGGGTGGACTTCTTTGAGAAGGTTACCAAGGCTATAGATGAGGGAAAGGTGGTCCACACAGCCTACCTAGACCTTGCAAAGGCCTTTGACACCATTCCCCACTTGGGTATTATAGACAAGCTCACCAGCCTGAACATAAACCCCTATGTCATGAGATGGGTGGCCAACTGGCTCACGGACAGAACCCACATGGTAAGTGTTGCAGGAGCTAGGTCTGACTCTAAACCAGTTACAAGTGGCATTCCCCAGGGCTCAGTCCTAGGACCCCTCCTGTTCTGCACATACTTCTCAGAGGTACAGGCAAGCACAGGAGGACTATAGCTGACCAAGTTTGAAGATGACTGCAAACTAGGGGTTATAATTGACGCTCCAGCTGTCACAGACATCCTCCAAAAAGGTCTCACTGAGACAGATACCTGGTGTCAAAACCATGGCCTCAAGATAAATGCCAAAAAGTGCATAGTCATCCCCTTTGGGGGAAAAGACAAAGTACCCACAAACTAACACATAGGTGGTAGTCCCCTAAATACAGAAGACGTAATAAGGGATCTGAGGATCCAAGTAGATAGTAACCTCTCCTTTGATAATCACATTGCCAAAGTGGTTAGAAAATCCTTCTATGTGGCTCACCTAATCACAAAAGGGTTTGCATACAGATCAAAATAGGTCATTGGGCCCATCTATGCATCACTCGTCAGACCCATCATAAAGTACAATGCCCAATTTGGGATGTACCTTACAAGACACCTGCAACAACTGGAAAGACCACAGAAGTACCTTACCAAGAGGATCACTGGCCTCAAGCAGATGCCCTATGCAGCTTGACTGAAGAAACTCCAGCTGTACTCGGTTGCAAACCGCCTACTCAGAGGTGATCTCTGCCTGACATACAAGGCCATGTCCAACCCAGAATTGATGGACATGCTCCAACTAAAGAAAACCATATCCCCTCGAGCCACATGCTCCAGGGATCTAAACCTCACCACAACAATAAATAGGATGTGCTGGAGGGATAGATTCCTGACCCAGAGAATTCCCATGCTCTGGAACAGGATTCCAATCTACATTAGGCAGAGCTCCTTGCTATCCCTCTTCAAGAGAAACCTTGATGAGTGGATGGGAAACAAAAAGTTTACCCCAGGGATCACTTCAATGGCTCTGCTGGACAGAGGCACAGGGAAGTAATCTAAGGAAGCGGCGAAAGCCAACACATTCTGGCTATGCTTATAAATGCCTTCGGGCAGATAGCCTAGTACCTACCTATGAACCTAAATGTGGACAGTTTGACACAGTCTGGTCAGTCCAGAAGTATACACAGAAATCCTTAGTGCAAGACATGTGGACCAAGCCTGAAAAAGTGGATGTTTACAGCCATGTAAATGGGGATATCACAAAAATACTTGAATAGATAAGCTCGCACAGTTTATGCATTCACACACTCCTGTCTGTCCTAACACACATTAACTGGAGGAGCAGAGGTCCCAAGCCTACATACTTTCCACTAGTTAGTGACATACATCTTTATAGCATCCCACTGCTTTGTCAGAAATACACAACACTTATGGTGGCCAGGCAACAGTACATCTGACAAATATCTGGACATAACATCACACTAGGTAAATACACTGAGCTGCTAGACATGTCACAAAGTACTATGCAAACTGTAGGCAGACTGCCACAACACTGACCCAAGTTTCCTATGGGGGAATACACATGTACTTGCAAATATAGCAAGCACTACAGGCATGTAACAGCACAGAGTAACAGACACCAGTGTAAAAGTGCATACCCAAATCAATCTGAACACAGTCACAGTCACATTATGGTAAGCCTAATTAATAGTACAGTATAAGGACTGTGTGAACAAAACCATCCTCATATGTGCCACTCACACACTAACCTACATATACTAGGCCAATACACAGTGTAGTCTGATGCCTGACTGCGGTATGGGACATGTGTCAGTCTGGCCCTACAAACATGTACACTGATAGAGTACCATAAACTGGAGCACCATGCAATGTCAGATAAAACAGGACCAAGAACAATGACATCTACCACAGTTTGTAAACAGGCCAAGTAACATATTCACAATACACACTCTGTCAACAATCACCATAAGTACACAGACCTCACTACTGTACAGACTACAACAGAATGTCCAGGTTTTGTCCTCAAATATAAGGCCTAATATACATAACATGTCTAGCAGTCTGATATCTCACTGGCTTGTTATCAGTTATGATGTCAGTAAATAATGATGTACTGTACATATGCACCTCTTACTGCATGAAATATGGACAAAAGGTAACAGACTTGGGGGACGGAGGCACAAACACAGGGCCAATATTGACATATTGCTGTGATAAACTGAAAGATTTCCTTGTGCAACAGGGTTTGTTGTGACATATCTCTTCTGAGGGATATGAAGTCAGTAACTCACATGGATGTCACCATGTACTGACTGCAATCATCAGAGTATGCTACTGCATTTCTAAAGATAGGTAATGTGTGAGTAACACACCACATGTAAGAGTCCAAACTCTGGCCAGTCTGCAGATAGCCCTACAGGTGAGAGTTTCCTCAACCACATAACACTGTCATGCCAGATTTTAAATAATGTAGAACAATGATATCCATACAAACCCTGTTAAACCAACATTGCTTCAAATGTAGAACAGCAATACTTACATTCTGTCCCCATGTCTGGAACATTCCCCTCCTGTTTGTTGGCCTGTCTCCACGGTGTATGTTGTAAGTGGTATTTCCAACTACCCTCTGTGATGCTGTTTGTCAAACACCCACATGAAGTACTGCTCACAGTGAAGGAGAAGGGCCAGCATCCACATGAAGTGCTTAGTTATAGGAGTGTGTTTCCATGCAATTGGCTATAGGAATGATACCACAGTTGTTCCACATGCAATTAGCAAATGGGTAACTGCAATTCTTGCACAGGCCATCAGCTGAACATGAGCATTATTTACAAAACTCAAGCTACTGCCTATGCAAAAGAGATGTACTTTTCCACATCCACCAGAGAGGGAGAAAGAGACAGAGAGAGAAAGAGAGACAAAGAGACAGAGACAAAGACAAAGTAAGAAAGGAAGGAAGTAAGAGAGTAAGAGCCAAGCATGTTTGCGTATGATCCGTGGGTGGAGAGTGGTATCTGGGTATGATAACGGTTGCCTATATTATTTACTAATCAATACTGTCACACAGTAATTGCCCATGGCTGTGCAAATTTATGGCTGATAATTGTCTACAACAACCTCTACAGTGTTTGAAAACTGTTGGCCTTGTAATGTGGACAACGGGACATTTAGGTCCTGAATATAATTATGTAGCAAAACTCACACTGCAATGGATCCTGTCATTACACAATCACCCAAACAGGATACTGATGATACACACACAAGCACAGACTTACCAGTACTGAGTATCAAATCCCTACCTGACTATGCATTGCTAGTACAGTGTTACATCATTATTGCATGTGCCATGGAGCTTACATGTGAAAGAGCTGTCCAAAGGTATCTTTGAAGGTGATTGACATCAGCAACAGTGCTAAAGGAGGGATAAGGGAAGTGTAGTAAGTGTGAATGTCCACAAAAGCAGGTGTCAACAAAAACACACACACACACACACACTCTCACAGGGAAGCACACACATTACCACAGTTGTCAGGATCAGAATTAGAACTCCTACCTAACTAGTTTGTTACACTACAGTGTTATGCAGTTTAAAGTGCCAAAGAGCTTACATAGCTGATATATGGCCAAAGGGTTATTTCAAGGTGAATGACATCAGCAGGCATGCTAAAGTAGGGCAATAGGAGGTGTAGTGAGTGTGAATGGCTTCAAAATCATTAATCTCCACACACACACACACACACACACACACACACACACACAAATACACACACACACAAATACACACACACACACACACACACACACACACACACACACACACACACACACACACACAAAACACACACACACACTTGCCAGTACTGAGATGCATAGGTTCATTTCTTCACAGGTGTGCTACTACACACTAGGTGAATGGGCTTGAAGGCTGTACAAGGCTAGGCAAAGGGAATACCTTGGCACCAGGCTACATGACAATAGCCTCCAGTGTGGCTCAGGGGTGTAGTCCATGGAGTGGTCCCCACAGGTGGGTATTGTATTCCCTATCCACTCATCAGGGTTACTACTGTGGGTGGCCAGTGATGTGCACTGCTTCCCATGTATGTGATATATATTTCATAACATGAACAGTGTCTGTGTTGTGCAAATGTCCCACACACATGTTCTTTGACATGTATCTCTACTTGAGGTCTCTGGGCATGTTGTGTGGACAGATTGATGTAGCACTCCTGACCTCAATTGATAAGACCTGGCTATGGAACTGAGGTCATGCTTGCACCTACATTGACAGCATGATACAGGTATTCAGGGGAGTTAGTGGCATCTGTCCATACAGGGCATGTGTATAAGGCATGGTATTCACTTCGTGGGTTACATTTGCAGAATCTACAGTTGTTGCAGGCATCCAGTGGTGAACATAGCAAAAGGGCTACTGTAAGCATTTATTTGCCTACTGCAGGGATGGAACAGGCTGCCATGTCCTTTTACTTGCTGAATAACACACAGTCAGGAGATGTAAAACATCACAATACTTTCTGATGTCAGTGGCACTGTTGTGGTCAGCAGGCATGTAGTCCACTGCAATCACATTGTGGTTACTATCTGTGAGGCAATATGCAGGGAACTACCAATATAGTGGTTGTTGCCTAGCCAAGTGTGTTTGTTTATGAGACATGGGTGGAGAGTGTTCTCTGAGTAATAAAAGGGTTGCCTATATTGTTTACCAATACATAATGTCACATGTAGGGCTATGGATTGTCTACACCAGCCTCTCTGACATTTGACATCTGTTGTCCTTGTAAGATGGACATTGTGACATATCCTAGGTCCTCAACATAATAATTTTAGAAAACCCACCCCACAATGCATCCTGTTATTACACAATCACAGCAACCTTCACACAGGATATGGATGATAAACACACCCTTGCCAGTACTGAGATTCAAGCCCTTACCTAGCTATGCATTGCTACTACAGAGTGCTGCATTTTTTGTATGTGCCACGGAACTTATAGGATGGGTGTTGTCCCAAGTCACATCTAAGGTGAGGAACATCACCAGTCCTTGCAAATACTGGCATTGGGTGATGCAGTGGGTGAGAGATCTCAAAAATAATTTTACCCTAAACACACATTTATATTTGCCAGGGGTGAGGTTCAAACCTCTAACAATTTTTACAGACCATTATGATTACACATTTACCACATTTAACCACTGACCCGACATGGGTTAGGGTTGGCAACAGGTACTTCTAAGGTGAATGATATCAGCAGGACTGCTAAAGTCAGGCTCCGAGATGTGTACTGGGTGCAAATGGGGCCAAAATATGGGAGGTACACACATACAAACACTTGCCACAGATAAGATTCAAACCCTTACCTGTGTAGGCACTGCTACTATATGGTTTTGCATTTATGGCACGTGCCACAGAAATAGCCCTTCTTCAAATGGGTATTTCAAGGTGACTGAAATCAGCAGACTTGCTGTAGTGACTGTGAATGGCCTCAAAATCATTTATCTCTACACACACAGTTTCACAGTTGCCATGTCCGGGATTAGAACTCCTACCTAACTAGCATGTTACACTAAAGCATCATGCAGTTATCGCATGTGTCACAGAGCTTATAGCGCTAGCACTTGTCTAAAGGGGTATTTCAAGGTGACTGACATCAGGAGGCTTGCTAAAGTAGGTTAATGGGAGGTGTAGTGACTGTGAATGGCCTCAAAATTATTTATCCCTACACACACACACACAAACACACACACACACACACACACACACACACACACACACACACACACACACACACACACACACACACACATACAGTTTTGCAGTTGTCATGTCTGGGATTAGAACTCCTACCTAACTAGTATGTTATACTATAGCATGTTGCAGTTATTGCATGTACCACAGAGCTTATACAGCTGGTCCTTGTCCAAAGGGGTATTTCAAGGTGACTGACATCAGCAGGCTTGCTAATGTAGGGCAATGAAAGGTGTAGTGACTGCGAATCATTAATCTCCACACACACACACACACACACACACACACACACACACACACACACACACACACACACACACAGTTTTCATGGCTGGGATTAGAACTCCTGCCTAACTAGTATGTTATACTATAACATCACACAGTTATTGCAAGCACCACAGAGCTTATGGGGTGATAATTGACGACAAGGTTATTTCAAGGTGACTGACATCACCATAAGTGCTAACATGGGCAATGGGAAGTGCAGTGTCTGTGAATGGAGCATAAACCATTCCTCTGGAAACACACACACAACACTCAGTCACACACAACTTTGTATTTGACAGGAATGGGTATACAAATGCTAGAAGAATACTGATTTGTACTATCATGTTACACAATTATCACAAGTACCACAGACACAATAGGGCCAAGGGCTACCAAAAGCAAATCTCTACAGTGATTGACATTGGAACATCATGTGATATTGGCCAATTGGATGTGTGGTGGGTGGGACAGGCCTCATGATGGCAATATCTTTGTCACTGTCTGTATCTCTCTTCTCCACTTCTGTGTGTGTGTATGTTTCACCTATTATAGTGTGTTGGCATTGGATATGTGTGAGCATTCCTATCCAATGTGTGTGCAAAGCATGAATGGTGTACAATGTGCTGTGTCTGCACAGACATCTGTGACTAATAGATATGTATAGTACACTGTTGTTGTCAGACATGGGCTTCATTTCTCTAAGTGTAGGAGCATGCCCAGTATGACCTTCTGTATTTTGTCAGACATGGGCTTCATTTCTCTAAGTGTAGGAGCATGCCGATTATGACCTTCTGTATTGAGTGTGTGAATGCATTCCAGGTAGATTGTACTCCATTGCAGGATTTTGTGTAATACACCTACAGCTAGCAACCTGTTTCTGCAGGATATCTCTATATAGGTTAACAATATGGAGTCACATCTGTTTTACACTGTGATGTATTATGTCATCAACTACTGACAGATATACTTATTTGCTCACAGTTATTTCCTGGGAAATACAAGATGAATGAAGCTGTGTCCAGTATTGTGGTCTGCAGCCAACATATTCTTGCACACTCATGCTATTCTGGAGGGGTAGCTGCAGACACTTGCTGATGGGTATGTGTACATGGTCCAGCACCTTGATACTGTGGTGGTTGAGGATCCCCTGCTTGTACATCTATCGACATAACAGAATGGCCATATCTCATTGAGGCCATACCTCTCAGCTGTACAGATTCACCCCAGTTACCCAGAGGCAGGGCTCATATATCTGGTCAGTTCCTCTTCACATTGTGGTTTACAAGCAGGTTTGTAGCCACCAATTACTGGGTTTGCAGGCAGGGGGTAGTATGGGCACACATCAGAGTTTGAGACTTCACACACTCCATGGCATCCATGCTTCTACACCCCCACTCTGTTATTGTGTCCTCTCCCTAACATTATGCAAGTGATATCTGAGAAGTATTTCTATAGATGTCCCTTGACAGAGGACTGTAGGGCATTTGGTAGTGATGCAGGCCATCTGTAGCAGGCCAGTGCATTCTGTTACTCCTACAGTCCCTGGCTGTAAGTCACTGGATTCCACTGGGGTGACAGGGTAAGTGTGCGAGGTGTTAATGGCAATAGTTCCTGTCCATATTAATCCATTGTTCTGGATGCTGGCAGGGTGCTGCTTTACAGCTAGGGATACACCTGCATGGGACACCTCTTCAACATGCTGCATTCTATGGGTATTCCTATACAGAAGTGGGGGTCATACTTTACTCATTCCCAACAGCAGGGATATGACCTGTGATAAACCTGTGGCTGATGGTGGGGGCGAGCTGAGTGCATGTGTGATATGGAAAGTTCTTGCAGTCCACTCCCAGATATACCTGGGACATTCCCCTTATGCTGCCTTGTGTGGGGACATAGGCAGTCTCTCATTACTTCACAACTATGCCTTTTGTGGTCTGCCAGTGATTTGCCAGACTACATCAGTATTCCATACTACACAGACAACTAATGTGCTGCTAACCTGTATGTACAATTCCAAAGGTGTGTGCAGTTGACAGTTACATTTTATATACTCTGTCTAGGGTACTTCCACCTGTGTACTGTGTGTATGTCTGGGCCCACATTCATGGTATGTCCATCTTTCAAATTGTGACATATTGACATCTGAACAGTGAGTATGGATGACTGCTGAATTGGGTCTTGCTGGGATGCATTGTGGTTGGCACTGCAGTTGTCAGAACATGGCCCTGTTATCGACAGTACTGGCCATAGACCACCAATACACAACCCTCCATGCCTACATACTGACCAGTTCCACACGATATACAATACACAACAACCTATCACACAGACCCCCTCATACTGTACACATGCAACAATCTATCCAGCAAATTCGGCCAGCTTAGGTAATCTGTGCTCCACTGTTATTAAACCCACAAGTATGTATTACTGCATTCCTACATAGGATTGTGGGGGGACATACCTGACAACTGTAAACATTTGTAATAACTGTACTGGTATTTCAGGTACTCTGTTGGCTTCCATTTCATTTTGTATTCTGACCTATCATGCAGACTAGAGGCATATCAGTAGAGTACAGATCTTAGGTTTTATTGACCTACATTTCAGTTTCAGACTTCTTACCCTTCAGAACTAACATACAATTGCCTGACCTGTTGTAGTCTGTCTGTGTAGGTCTGGAGGGGGGCTTTTCTCCATTGCCATTAATTGCAGGCCTTACCACAGCCTTTCTTTATGGTAATCTACACCTGTCTTGCTGGCTGAGGCTGTTAGTGGGTATGTGAGCCTCACTGACATGCCTGTGTGTGTCCTATGGACACATATTTGGGCCACCACATGAGCCAGATCCAGCACTATGAGACCTAGGCAGCTGCCTAGGGCCTGCTGACTGGGAGTGGAGCTGCTTTATTCACTTTAAATGCATTCTGTCTCTCCCAGAAATCTCAAGTTCTTCATTTGTTTAAAAAAATCTGTCAATAAGCCCGAGAATGCATTATGTCTGCCCCAGAAATCTCAGGTTCTTTGCTAGCTTTCAAAAAAAAATCTGTCATCAAGCTGATGGATGCATTCTGTCTGCCCCATAAATTTCAGCATCCATGGATTGCATACAGGTTGACATGCCAGAGATTTGAATAGCAGAAAGGGCAGTAACAAGCCTGAGGAATAGCAGCATATTCCTTCTAGAGATTACAGCACCAAGAGAACATAGCAGGATGAAAAAGGTCAGTATATTGAATAATACCATTCCAGAAATGGCAGCAGCAATCTTCCATTTCAGAGATAGGGTTGCAGTGAGTGCACATTAGAGAGACTACGTGTGTGAAGCAACATTTTCTTAAGGTTGCTGTGTGTGTGTGTGTGTGTGTGTGTGTGTGTGTGTGTGTGTGTGTGTGTGTGTGTGTGTGTGTGTGTGTAAAATGGCCACTAAGGGGCACTGCCTAGTTAAGGGATTTTGCTTGAGTCAAACCCTTAACCTTAATTACTGGAAGGCAAGAGCCTTAATGTTAACTGACAGGCCTCCTTTCATTTTTTTTCTTTTCTTTTTTTCAACTAATGCATTTTTTATTTGGCCTGTTTTTTTGTTTTTTTTTATAGGCACCCAGGTTTGAAATGCAGTGTTTTTGGGCTACAAGAGCTTGTCTGGCACTTAATGATTAAGGCTATCAGCTGCTTCTTGTAGTACATAGTTTGATTTGCTTAGCCTTCAGTTGCCTTCTTTGTGACTCTGCCAAGTTACTTCACAACACAGTACTCCTGAGCTACTCCTGAGAAGGGACACTTGTGTCCTGTGGGGTTCCAAGCTGTTAGCAAATGCTTTAGATAATTGTCTTTTGAATTCCTGCACCCTTCACATAGACACTAATTTGGACTACATAATATGATTTTTGAATATGAATCCTAGCATGTCCTTTATAGTTTAATGTGTTGCCAGATACATTCTCACTATATGTGAATGTCAAGTGAAGAGAAGTTTACTGTTTCCCATGCTGGATCTGTTTTTAATGTGAGAGTGTTTTATTTAGAAAATAGCTGTCAGTATTTTATTTTCTGTAAAATTTTAAATAAAAGTTTTAAATCAGCTTCAAATATCTGTGGTAAATATAAAAGTAATGAAAAAACAATTTACTTGCTGACAGGTTTGAGCAGTCTTTATGGTTCATAGGTAAATATTAGCCAGTCAGTCTGCATGCTATTACATGCTTAGCAAATAGCCAAGGTTGATAATCAAGCCTTGTATTTTATGTCTGTGAGGTAACCACCTTAATCATTATGCAAAACATAACCCCTTTATGGTTTTATCCAGAGCTGTGCCATAGTTTTCTTTTTTTTTCCAAGAAGCAGGTATCTTTTAATTTTATGTCTGCAGTCACCATCTGCAGACACCTTTGAACATAAAATCTGTTACTACATCCAGTTTTTTTCCCATCTGTTAGCAAAGAATTGGTAGGGCAAAACACCTACACCTGACTAAACCATCTCTCTTTGAAGATTTTAATTGCCACTTATGTACTCTAACAACACTAAATTGGTTATGTTATCTTAGATGAAAAACTCTGACTTTAATATCAATTAGTGTAAATGGTTGTATACATGTAAACAGACCCAGCATGCCTCTCCAACACACCTACTGTCCCTAACCCAGACTACTTTCAGCACCGTAGAAATCTGGCTAGCTAATCACCTCTTGCTTCTAAATTCTAACAAAACCAAACTGCTGCTTTTCTCCCCTACCGATAGGTGCTCTCCTCCATTCTTTACCATTAAATCTAACAATGACACCATTATCTCCCCAGATGACCACACTAAGCTACTAGGTGTAATAATCGACAACAACCTTAAATTTGATATGCATGTTAATCATACTATTAAGTCCATTAACAAAAAACTTGGCTCCCTGTACAAGTTCAAACCTTTCCTCACCCCTCTTGTTAGGGCAACTATTGCACACTCCCACCTTTTCTCTACCATTATGTATGCCTCCCCTGTACTCAGCAACCTATCCAATACCAATCTCAATAAATTATTATGGGCAATTACAACCATATTGCTAGATTCACTACTGACATGGCATATATGACTCATCATTGCCAAAACCTAAAATCTCTAGGATGGCTAGAATTTCCTACCCTTCTGCAGTTCAACCACCTTATAGTAGCACACAAAGACCTCCACCAACCTGAAAACACCCCGCCCTTATAAAAATTATCAGCCCCCATAGTGCCCTTAGGCCACTACGCTCATCTTATAAACTAATGGTACTGACCCAAAAATCCAACAACTCTGCAGGATATGCTCTATTTGCCAACTCAATTGGTAAAACTTGGAATCTACTTCCTGCTAACCTTACCAAGGAAACTTCACTACCCCTATTTAAAACAGGCCTCAAAAATTCGTTCAAATCACACTGGCTCTGCCCTTGTCAAATCCTGAATAACAACTCCACTAAAATAAGTATTACTTCCCAAACTGCTGTTTAGCAATCTACCCATGCCTCATTATATATGTATGTCTGTACATATTGAAAGATGTTATCTGCTTTTATCCTATGTTAATATTTTGATATGTTTCCTGTGTTTAAAACTTGGTTATGTATTTACTGTACTGTTTGTTACATGGAGCTTTTCTCCCAGGGCCTCCACTGAAAATGGACATATATCCAGTCGGACTATCCTAGTCAACAAATGTAAAATAAATAAATAAATAAACTATGTGCCAAAATTATATCCTTACTTCTCTGAAGTAACATATGCCTACCTGTTTAATAACTCCTCAAACTAGAAACAGTGACTCTATTGTTTATCTTATTCCACTCTTAGAAGTCAAATGTTATCTTGTGAAATTGATCATTGGTATATAATCAATATGTAAACAGTTTAATTATCTCATTGTTTAAATGTTTAAATGTTATATTGTGTACTGTTTGTTACATGTGGGGCTTTTCTTCCCGGGCTTCCGTTGAAAAAGGACATGTGTCCAGTCGGACGTTCCCGGTAATCAAATGTAAAATAAAAATAGAATAAATAAATAAAAATAAATAAACTAATTCTAGTTTTTATGTTGAGCAAAAAGACAGCTTCTTTGTGTCCTACTTTCATTTTCATCAACAGGCATTTTAACTCTTCCTCACTTCCTTTTGTCAGACTAACAACTGTCTTACTTGGTTCCAGCCCAGCCTATGTGGTAGTCTTTTTTTACACCAGGTTATTGGAGAGAGAGAGACTGCCAAGTAATGGGATTTTGTTATAGCTGGCAGGGGACTTTTTCAACATCATGTGTAGGGCCCCGTTTGTCCATGACGTGGATCTGCTGACTGTGGAGGTGTATGCTGCAACAGTACAGCATTAGTAGCCATTCAAGTAGGTCAGACATATACAGAGTGATGTCATATGAGATGGGGAAGTCAAAATGAGTTTGAGATGTAATGCAAAAATAGTATGCTGTATAGTGGCATTTCTGAGTTTTGTATAACTTGTGGGTTATTGAACAAAAGCTGCTACAACATTTATATTGTCTTTAAATTGCTTTGCTTTATTCATTGAACTAAAGAATTAATTAATGTATTGATAGGCCTGTATTGTATAATATAGTCTAAACATGTTGCATTTTAGTAGCCTAATTCTGTTGCATTTTAGTAATATATTTTTGCAGTACCTTCTTTACAGCCTCCAGCATCTTGAGAGGGACTTATATTTCTCAGATCATACATTCTGCATTTTTTGGAGTGATGAGCAGAACCATTCATTATGTGCATATTGTTGCATCTTACTATAATACAGTCTTGTCTACAATATCAGATTGTAAAATATATCATTATTTAGTTAAAACTGTTACTCTACAGTTAGCACAGTGGACTAAATCACCAACTTGTTAATGAGCTGCTTCCTGTAGCAGGAGTGTAAGGTTTGAATCTTTCCACCTTCATTTCCTTGCTGTGTGAACTTGAGCAAATCACTTAACCAGAGAGTGCTTTGGCACAATTGGGAATTTGAACTAGGATACTTAATGCTCTCCAAGACTACATGTCTGGTAGTTATGAACCTGTTGTTGTTTGCCAGATATTCCCTATTATGTAACTGGTCAAGTTCTGGAAATATTATGGCAATATCACTAGCATACAAATTTGTAATGTAACTGAAATGAGTAGTTTTGTCATTATTGGTTTAAGCATTTTACTTCATTGCTTACTAGAAAAAATGTTTAAAAATACAAATTTAAAACACACCACAACAAATGTGGCTGTATTAAACAAGGAATATAATTTAATATAATCAGAAGGGTGAATGTAAGAACCCATGCATTTATGCATGATCATTACAATGTTTGCAGTGTATCCATGGTTTGAAAACAGCCCAAGGCACACTTAATCCCCAACAACCAGATGCATTTTCAATAAATGTAAGTTTCAAGGGCAGAGAAGTTTACCATTGCTTATGCTGTCTGTTTTCAATGTGAGCCTGTTTTCTTTTGTTTAACGAAAAGGTTGTCAGTGTTTTTTCTATAAAATTTGAAATACAAGTTTTAAATTAAATCCACATATCTGTGATCATTGAAAAAATAAATAAGAAAATAATATGCAAACTGACAGGTTTGAACGGTGTTTATGGTAAATGGGGAGAGATCCAAGTAATGGGTTATTGGAATAGGTGTGTGGGGAGGGTGGTCTTTTACCCTACCTAGGGCCCCATTTGACCATGATCCAGCTCTGGTCTTCCCTCAATGCCATCTTGCCTTACAATACTCAATGCACTATCAAAATGAATAGCTTGTGTTCTTGCTGTGGTGAGCTCCATTCAATTCTTTTTAGTGCACAAAACTGGGTCCAACAGATATGAGGTTCTGCTTCTGAATTATGCATTTCTTAGTGTACTAACTGCATTCTTAGTTGTACTACAGCTGGTTCACAAAATGACATCCATGAATCTTGCTCATGCGCTTTTGCTGATGTTGTTGTATGTCTTTTGGCTTTTTCCCGGTAAGGGGTCACCACAGCAGAACTCCGGTCCGCTAATGATTGGCAGTAGATTTTTACGAAACGCCAAGGTGCCAGCTTGACGCCCAACCTTGAATAAAGGCACACCCATTTATGCACGCATGTCTTTCAAATGCTACCCAACCACGGGGAGGACATGCAGACTCCACACAGAAGGCACTCCCAAGCCCAGCCGAGAATCGAACGGGAGAACCTCTTGCTGTGAGGTAACAATGCTACCGCCGTATCCTTTGCTGATAATCCAGTTTATTGTGAAAAGGACCTCTGGTAATTCCTTCTTGAATTTAATACACATGGGTGAGAAGATACAGTTAGAATGCTCAGTAAATGGTTTATATAAAAGATTAAACATGACTAGCTTCTAATTAGGACTAAATAACTGTCCTTGTAAACTGATGTCTATCGAAAGGTAAATAAAAATTAAAATGTAGCACAGTGTCTAATAACCTGAATTTTTTTCTTCTTTTGTCTTTCCTGCAGCAGACGGCTGTCTGTGTGGCAAAAGCAACCTTAAACTTTCAGAAAGTACATGCAACACTTGCTGCAAGTTGACACTCCCTAATCAAGTTGATCTGAGAGGATGCTGATTATAATTAGACAGATGAAAGATGTAAATTAATTTGTTCATGACACAACATCAATGAAAGGAACTCTCTTTACAGAGATGACTAGAATGGCAAGCACTTTTTGAAACAGCAAGTTAAAAAGTATAAGCTTCTTATTTTGGCTTTTCCCAGTTAGGGGTCACCACAGCAGATCACCTGTTTGCTCATGATTGGCAGTGGAGTTTTATGGTGTCAAGTTGCCAGCCTGGCACCTAACCTTCCACAGAAGGCACACACATGCATGCACTCACACCTAGCGCCAAGTTAGAGTGTCCAATCCACCTACAGCATGTCTTTGGGAGGAAACTGGAGCACCCAGAGGAAACCCACACGACCACAGGGAGGACATGCAGACTCCACACAGAAGGCACCCCAGCTGAGGATTGAACCAGAGAACCTCTTGCTGGGAGGTGGCAATGTTGACCACTGCACCACCATGGCTACCCTTAAAAAAAGTATAAGCTAATGTTATGTCTTTCGGCTTTTCCCGGTTAGGGGTCGCCACAGCGGAATTCTGGTCCGCTAATGATAATAAAGATGATTTTTTGTTGTGCCATATGATGCAGTGATTTTAAATATGCACTGATATATATATTCTTAATTATTTCTGTTAAGATATTTATCTTTATTAAAAAGTATAAGCTAATAAAGATAAATATCTTAACAGAAATAATTAAGAATCTATATATCAGTGCATATTTAAAATCTCTGCATCATATGACACAACAAAAATCCTGTTTTATTTTTTCTGTAATCGTTTGCAGCCAAATTTCCATGCCTCTGTAACTTCAAGCTAGACACACAGTATGGCAGCAATGTGTTTCACCCATTCTTCATATGGCATGCAACTGCACAATCCTTTTCAGCATGTTTTGTGATATTTACAAAAAATGTGACAATTGTACTTTTTGCATAGCTAACAATAACTAATATTATAGACAACACTCAGCATCATTCAAGCTACACAAACTATAGGCATGTATCAATGATAGTTTTATCTAACATCATCTAAAGCATCAGCTGATAAGCATGTAATGACTTTGGAGTCATTTGATTTTGCATGGTTAATATAAAATACAAAATATTGTATTATATGTCATTTGCTTACTGCTGATCAACTTGTTGCCAGTTGCTTGATATGGCATGTGTCTGATCTTCCATTAGCTGAGTCGTAATCATATACATATCCTGCCTAGAAAAGTAACTCTAAAGCTAAAGTCCCACACAGTCTCTGAGCCTAACCTCAAACCTTGATCCCCAGCCCTAACCCTAAAATTTGTAGTGACTCTCTAACTCTAGTAACAAACTGCAGTCCGTAACCCCCACCCCAATCCATAACTCCCCGTTTACCACCTGAGGCCACTTGTTCCCATTCCATCCCCATAGCCAGGACACCTACTTTGCTTGAGCTAAACTACGTACTTGAGTGGCACACCCACTCCATCCCATGGCTGCTGCACTTAGCCTGTTCAAGCTAAGACTGCCACCTGTCTGATATTTTTGGCTATGTGATGTTCAGAATGATTGTTTGGTAGTCCCAAAAGTGTTGTATAAATGCAGACATTCTGTTTAGTGGCAAAAATAGAATGCCAGAATTTGTAAAAACACAAAATTGAAGTAACTTTATGTAAGACATCACTAATATGATGCTGTGGAGTCCATTTAAATTTAAAAAAGGGGGCAAAAGAGGTTCTTCTGCCTGTTACTGATGTACTTATTTACTTCATGAAATGGGAGTGAAAGTGGACTGAATGGGCGGGAAAATGTATGCAGAGAAATCAGGCTATGGGCAGTACAAAGGGTGTGGTTTTGGTCTGGTTTTCACAACAGGGGAAGATGGCAACCGCAGGTAAAGCTCAACTATGTGTTGTACTGTGGCAGCCCATATGAGCTGCCTAACACACAAGTATCCAAGCTGCAAGACTGTGATCTGTGAGTAGCTGGATTCAAGTACTTAAAGTACACCCAAATATTGTGTGTCTTCATAGTGGTAACAAACAACTGGAAATATCTCTAGCATAGTGTAATCTACATGGACAGTGACATATATTGTCATATATTTTCATGTGACTCAGCATTACATTTTACATGATGCTACTTAATAATTTTAGTCCACTCAGTCATGAAAATATGAAAATATGCATGTATAGCAAGCAATTCTTAACATTTATATTGTACCATATTTTATTTTATAGATTTCATAGGGTTCATCAATATTCCAAGACCATTTAGTCTTACAAGCGTTTACTTTGCCAGTAACTTCCCTCAGGCAGCACTTCCTTTCTCCAAGAGGGCTATACTAGTCAATCCCAGAGTACATTTGAGAATGCCCATATGTTTTATAAATATTTTTTTAAAGTAAGATAGTGAGACACACTGCTTAACATGGAAGAGGAGTTTATTCCAGAGATCCGAGATGCAGAGTTATGAACTTGTCCCTCCACCATATTTTATTTATCTGCTGTTGAAGATGTAGGTCCTTGAGTCTACTACTGGTGGATCCATTGCTCTTGCAGAGATAGAGAACTTCCAAGACACCCCTAAGAGTTGGCCTGGTAGTCAGGGATCTGGAATCTGTGAACATATGAAGACATTAATCTGGGCTTAAGTGGCCAAGGTAATAAAAATCATTGTATATCACCCAACTTAGAAATAAGGGTATGGCATCCAGGTCCAAGAAAGTCATAGTGCCACTTTATTCAGCATATATCATACCCATCATCGAGTAAACACCCCCTTCGGCAGGTACCCACCAGACATATGCAACAGTTGGGACACCCACAACGATTCCTTATCAGGGTAATCCAGGGTATAAACACATGGATCACCTAAAATTGCTGTCTCTATACTCAAGTCTCCTTCAGGTTACTGAGACATGATCTATGCCTGGCCAACAAGGTATCTTAGAAATCCAGCTCTGATGGACCTTTTGCACATCTGCAAAATGAACAGCATCAGAGCCACTAAGTCCAAGTTCTTTCTTCCTTTGGTGAAATGAATGTTGATATTGTTTTCTACAGTTCTACTATGAAATGCCACAATGTATAATGCAGACCTTCAGGAAGGCCAAAATATAATGCCAGAAACACAGAATATGTATGTATATATATATATATATATATATATATATATATATATATATATATATATATATACACACACACACCACACACACACACACACACACACACACACACACACACACACACACACGGATATTTTGAATTTCTGCTTCCGGTGGTACAGTATGTGGATGTTAATTTCGTTAAGCTTGTGTGTGTAAGTATGTTGGTTAGGGGTTTAGTGTGTGTAAGTGTGTGTTGTGACTGTTATGTGTGTGTTTGAGGGACTGTAAGATGTGTGTGTGAGTTTCGATTGTGTTTCTGTTTGTGCGATATCGGAGTTAGAATAGTAGGGGGATGTGGGGGGGTGCAGCCCTCACATGAGGGTTGCAGGGGGGCTTAGATGAGTTTGTTTGATTGTGGGAGGGAGTTTTGTGTATGTTTATGTGTGTACTGTATATGTAACGTAATTACGGGATTTTGAATTTCGCAGTTGTGTGTTTTTGAATTTGTGAGTTGTGGTTGGGTTTTCAGCTTTGTAGTTTTGAAATCATGAAATTTGAGATTTCAGTATTTCAAAATTACAAAGTGGATCCTGTGTGTGTGTGTGTGTGTGTGTGTGTGTGTGTGTGTGTGTGTGTGTGTGTGTGTGTGTGTGTGTGTGTGTGTGTGTGTCTAAGAAAAAAAAGAGGGGAATCATTACTGGCACACATTTAGAAATCCCAGAAGCAATGATTTCCTATAGAAAACATAAGTGACATTGTGTTTTTGGCATTCTTGTCTTTTGCCAACTGACACTCAAGGAATTTCACCTTCACCACTTGTAGAGGAGCTTTCTACAAATGGGCATATCTCCAGTGTAATTATCATCTGATAAAATATTGCAAAAATTTAAACTGGATTCATAAAACTGGACAAGAGTCCTGAATATAAGCACAAAGCTTGAAGAAAAAAACACTTGATGACAGCAACTGACAAAGAGGCATACCCAAAGTTATTAGAATACTTTCTTACAATACTGAATAATAAAGAAGATGTCAAACCATCAAGCTACAAATTATACATATAAATTGTGATCTTATTCTCAAATTTAACAATAAATACTGGGATTTTATTAATCTTCTTAATTTGAAAGATATTGATACTAATGATACCTAGAACTTAATTTTAAAATCTATAAGTCAAACAACATTTAGTTCCTTTTGGGAAAGTTCTGCTTGGAATTGTCTTCACAGACTATACATTATCCCATTATAAAATTAGTAAGATGTTTAAAACTAATGAAGTTAAATGCTGAAGATGTGATAACATTTTGAAAGCAGACTGTCATCATATATTTTTAAAGTATGAAAAAAAACATTAAATACAGGGAAGATATTCAGTATTGAATTAAATTAAAATTATTATCAGATTATAAGATAAATAGAACTAAATCCATGACTATCATCTATAATTGTAAAAAATAAGCACTCACTGTTTAATGTCCTAAAGCAAATTTCTTAATGTATGTATTTGTAAACACTGTATGTAGTCTTATTCTTGGTTATTAAATAAAAAAAAATGCACATCTCTACAGGCCTGCAGTGCTGCAGCTGATTCATAAGTTCACAGGTAGGTACTAGGATATCAGCCCTAGGGCCTATACAAGCCTAGCCAACAAGGTACCCTGGCTTTTGCCACCCAAGAAAATTATTTTCCTGTGCCCCTGTCGAGCAGAGCCACAGAAGTGATCCCCGGGGTGAATTCCTTATTTCCCATCCAGTCATCAAGATTTTTCATGAAGAGTGCTAATGAAGAGCTTTGTTTGATATAGATAGGTAGTTTGTTCTAGAGTATGGGAAGTCTCTGGGACAGGAATCTATCCCTCCAGCATCTTCTGTTTATTGTGGTGACAAGGTTTAGGTCCATAGAGCATGTAGCTCTGAGAGATTGGGATTTCTTTAAGTGGGGCTATGTCCAACAGCTCTGGGTTTGACATAGCTTTGTATGTTAGGCAGAGATCGCCTCTAAGTAAATGATATGTGACGGAGTAAAGCTGGAGTATTTTTAGACTGTCTGTGTAGGGCATCTGTGTGAGGCCAGTGATCCTCTTTGTGATGTATTTCTGCAGCCTTTCCAGTTGTTGTAGATGTCTTGTGAGGTACATACCAAAAGGGGCATTGTACTTTATAATGGGCCTAATGAGTGAGGAACAATGCCCTCTTTTTTCCTGCATGAGAAACCTTTTATTATTAGGTGTGCCACATAGAAGGATTTCCTGACTACTCTGGCGAAGTGATTATCAAAGGAGAGACTACTGTCATACAAAGTTAAGAAGACTCCTGTTTTCTTTGTCTCCTAGATAAGCTTACTAGGCACATATGCATAATTCAAGAGCTACATTACAGCACTGTTTAGTTAAGAATTTGATAAGTCATATACTACAAAATAGGAGACAGAGGGAATCAAACCCAAAACTGCAAAATGATGTATACTACTTGGTTGTAGACGCAATCATCTGAGTTTTACAATACTATAGCAAGCCAGACACTGGTTTTGACAAACATAGATCTATAAGGAAGTGCACACATTATGTGCATAATATTTGGCCTTAACATAAATTTGTCAGCTCATCCTGGACTAGAGGTGCACAGTCAGAAGACATGGCATTGGGTTATTGAGTTGTGATGCATATATTCTTTTATAATTTAGAATTGTGTGCACATACATTTCTCTTGATATATTTTATATAGTTTTCCTACAGATGCCAGCAATAAACCATAATATTTTCACTAGGCCTACTATAAATGCATTTCATACATGGTATAGGTATTATTTAGATATATATATATTTATATATATATATATATATATATATATATATATATATATATATATATATATATATATATATATATATATCATTGCAACCATTCTGAAAAATATGAAATATCCTCTTTCAACTGCATGCATTTGAGGCATAAAAATGCATTACATAATGAGGATCTGAAAACGAAATGTTCCAAAGCATGGTGTATGCCATTTAAACATGGCTGAAATACATAAACCCAGGCTGGATCTTTATAATAATTATCACTGTAATCTCATGAACAGGATTACTATGTCTGTCATATTTTTGACTCCTGGATTCAGAGTATAACATTATCATCCTTCTATTTTTATTTAAGTCTCTGGAAGCAATTCTCATCTGGGCCTTGCCCCCCCCAAAAAAAAAAACTTTTATCTACAGATTACCATGCTTGACATACCTGAAGTAAATGGTATAAGACAAGGGTTCTGTGACACTTAACATATATAGATGGTTTCTACCAAGGAATTTGTAGTACTTTACTTTTCAGATGTTGACTGATGCAGTGTTACTACACATAACTTGCATGTACCATGTTGCAGAAAATATGCAGGATCAATAGTTTTGCAAAGCTTAAATAAAATTGTATTATTTTATGAGTGTGGAGAATAAGAACATTAAAGAGTTTAGTACTTCTCATATGGGCATTTATTTTATGTAAAACAGTTAGATTATAAAATAGAAGAGAACCATGAATGGTAACCAAAACTGATTCTAAAGGCTGAATTAGATATACCCCCAGATTCAGCAAGCCCTGCACGGTGTGTAGGACTAGTGTAGGAGCTCCAGCAAGCAATATGTCTGCCTTGTGATCCAGGAATAAGCTGGAGGGACGTGCACGAGCGCTCCTGCACTAGTTCTGCATGGACTCAGCTCCTGTATACAAATTACCCCATTTGCAGGTAAAATCCATGCAAATGAGGTGAATTTGCGATCCAGGAAGCTGGCAGCCGGCCATGCAGGACTAGTGTAATCTGCAGAAATGTACTCGGTTAGTAACAAAATACATTTCTGCAAACTACAAAACAGGCAATGACAGCTCCAAATAAAGGGTGTATATTATGTTGAAAGCATGCCAATGGCCAAATATATAGCCATTGGCATGAAAAATAGTTGCAAAAAAAAAATAAATGTTATTTCTTTGTTGCCGATTTCAGCTGTGTAAGCGTAGGGCAGCAGCACGCAAATGGGATCAAGAGAAAAAAAAAAAAAACCTAAAATAAGCATTCTAACCAAAATCACTATTTTGCCATTATACTCAGTAGAAGGCAGAAGACAACATGGCCAGTGAATAGTGGTTGCTAAGGGGGAAGGCTCAGTGTGGTACCTGTAACTATGCATCAGCAGGCAATCCTATGCAAATGAGGGGAATGATATTGAATCCCAGATTTCCCCAAAATGCTAGTCAGCACCCAACAGTGTAAGAGTAGGAATAGCTTGGTGCAAGCCTAGGAGTTAGCTGACATCAAAGGGGTGTGTGTCAGGCATTCTGTAAGCGGATTGGAGCCCTGTGGCTCGAGTTTGCCCTTAGCTTAGCAGAGATAAGCAAGGGTTGTGTCTGAGACTGCCTAGCACTCTTTACATTGCCTAAGCAGGTGTGCACGCAGCACACCGGGTTTTAAAAGGAAAAAAAAACCAAAGTAAACCAGGAAATAGCAGCTCTGTGCACATTTGAGCACTGTGTTTGCGCGGCGTGCCCCCAGGTTTAAACAGGAAGGCAATGGGAAGGGAAAACAGCTGTAGGAAGGTAATCAGGGAGAAGTAGCATAGCTGGCAGATGAAATGTATCAGAATCAGCCAATTACACAGGCAGCAGACCAGCCCAGCTGAGAACACTATTATAAACTATGCAAACACCTTTACCTCTGTTTTTTCCCACATAATCTACACCACCGGAGTATACAAGCGGGGGAAATTTAACAAACAAAAAAAACAAAATGATAGGGGCTGCAATAGCTATCATACATCAACATGGGGAAGATGCTGTGGGTGGTGAGGATGAGAATGCTGTTGACCAACCCACAGTGAGGAGAAGGAGAAGAGTGCACAGACCCAGGGTAACCTACCAGGGGCTACATGAGCTGGAGATAGTGGAGCGCTATAGGGTGGACAGGGACCTCCTACAGCAAATTGTTGAGCTGTACCGACCACGCCTCACACACAGAACCAACAGAGGGGAACGCATCCCAGTGGATACGAAGGTATGTGTAGGCCTAAGTATACTAGCTACAGGTACCTTCCAAAAGCCAACCGAGGATATCATGGGGATCTCACAGGAATCAGCATCCAGAGTACTTCACCAGTTCCTGGATGCCATGTCAACACATGCCGTTGAGCATGTATATTTCCCCAACACCCGTGAGGCATTGGCCAGCAATATGCATCTCTTCCACCAAATAGCAGAATACCCTGAGGTAGTGGGTGCTATAGACTGCATGCACATATGCATCAAAGCACCACCTGGTGAGCGGGGTATGATCTACATCAACTGCAAGGGCTTCCCCTCCATCAACTGCCAGGTCATGTGATGCCCAGGGCATAATAATGAATGTGTGTGCTGGCTGCCCTGGAAGCTATCACAATTCCCACATCTGGCATCTGACACAGCTGTACCAGAGATTTGCCAGTGGGGACATCCCTCATGGTCACCTAGTGGGGGGATGCTGTTTATGCACTGGAGCCGTGGCTGATGACACCCATCAGAAATGCACACACACCTGAACAAGAACTCCATAATGAGTCACACGCACAGACCAGAGTTATAATAGAGCATGTGCTTGCGATGCTCATGTCACAGTTCCAGTGACTGGAAACATTCAGTGGAGCCTTGCAGTACTCCCCAGCTACATGTACTCAAATTGTCATCGTATGTGCCATGCTACACAATATGATACTGCGGAAACAGCTGCAGCAGGAACAGCACAGGGCAGGGCCACACAGCCCCCACCATTGTCAAGGCCTGCACAGGCACAGAGTGACTTGGAGGAGGAACAACCTGAGCCTGCCCCAGTAGGCAGATGGAGGCATGCCCAGTATGCCCTGGCCTTAGCAAAGATGCAACACATAGAACATACACTGACACATGAAGGACTCAGGGAATGACACCTCTCTCTGACTCGCACATACAGTAAAAGGGATGCCAAACATTACACTACCTGTGCTCAACCATGTATAGGGAGTGTACTATGTGCATCCAACATAGAAAGCCCTCCAGCACCATCCTCAATACTGGCACATCCACACTGTAAGTCACTCTTCTTACCAATTGCCAAATGGAGTAGTATGTATTGTTACTTGTATCTACGGTATGGATGTGAGCATGCAAGGGAATCGGGTGGCTGAATGGGATGCCAGCAGATAGTAGACACCTATAGTGACAGCATGCGATCTGTAACAGATACTGGTGTCACCATAGTAGCCAGTACTACACATGTTGACAAAACTCACTGCAGGAAATGTACTGGGTCACATGTGTGTCCATATGACACACACATGCTAGTCAGGGAGGTTCACAAACCCCAACAAAACAAGTCAAGGCAGAAATAGACAGCCCCTCAGGTTCTTCAGCGCTTCAGCTCTTTATTAAAATAACAAAAATAAAACCAGTAGTAATACCAACAAGTGAAGTTAATCGCTTTTTATCTAGTTAAATAATTAGACTTCTTCAGACAACTAACAGCAAATACAAAAATTAACATGAAACCCTACATTTCTTTTCTTTTATTCTAACATTTGGTCCAGAAAGAGGATGGATTATTACTATAATAAAGAAAAATTGGAACCTGTTAAGTAACAATCTTGAACTGCATACACTATTAGGAATTTATCCCTCTTTCACTTTTAGGAAGGGTAAGAACCTGAAAAATCTTTTAGAAGGAAGCAATATTATAGCTATAAGGAGCCCAGGTATGACCAAGTGTGAATCCTATAATTACTGCAAATTCATGGATATAGGTTACACATTTTCCATTAGGGACCACCGTTATAGCATTACCTTGGGTAGATTTAATTGTAATTCTACCTATGTTATATATTTAGCTCAATGCCACTTATGTCCCACCTTCTATGTTGGGAAGACTGACAGTAGACTACGAGTGCGGGTATATGAGCATCTTTATTGTATCAGGAAAGAAAAAACTGAAAATGCCCTAGCTAATCACATCAAAGGGAATCCCACCCACAGTTTCACTTTTAGAGTTATTGATCATATTCCAAAAGACCTAAGGGATGGGCCAGGATCCCTACTGTTAGAGAAAAGGGAATTAATGTGGCAGATCCGGTTGGATGCTTGCCACTACCCTGGGATCAATGATTGTTGTTCAATAGAGTGTCTTTTAAAACTTAAAAACTTGAATAGGTAGTTTATAATACTTATGGTCTATGACCACCATAGGTTAGTGTTGCAAACAACTTACAGGGTGAATGTAAAAGCTGAGTTTTACTTATTTGTAATGTAGGATTTCATGTTAATTAATGTTATTATTAAGTATGTTTCGATTTCTTTTTATTGTACTATGTTTGCATGCTGTTTCATCTATTGCACTATGCCTGTAAGCAGCAATGACTGTTAAGCTGATGTACCTTTGCTAACCTAGAGACATTTACTTAGGCTAACAGACATCTATTAAGCAATTAAGTCAACAGAAGAAAGAAAGGGGAAGTGTATTTAAGCAACTTTGTATTTGCTGTTAGTTGTCTGAAGAAGTCTAGTTATTTAACTAGACGAAAAGCGCTTAACTTCACTTGTTGGTATTACTACTAGTTTTATTTTTCTTATTTTAATAAAGAGCTGAAGAGCTGAAAAACCTGAGGTGCTGTCTATTCCTGCCTTGACTTGTTTTGTTGCAGTTTGTGGTGCCGTTTGTGTCTTTCAACAGGTTCACATACCCAACAACAGTCTCAGCCAGCAGGACAGGTGTAGACAAACACAAACAAAGGCCATGCTAAGGCCTCTGAATGATGGCTATGGGGTAACCCCCCCCCCCAGACCTTCACAGACAGACTACATCAGGTCAGGCAGTGGGATGTTAGTTCTGAAGGTTAAGAAGTCAGAACCTGATATGTACTTCAATCAAACCTAAGACCTATAGTACACTGATATGCCTCTAGTCAGCATGATAGGTTACAATACAGAATGAAATGGAGAGCCTGACATACCAGTACAGTCATAACAAATGTGTACAAGTGTCAGGTGTGCCCCCCCCCAATCCTGTGTAGAAATGTAGAAACAGTCAGGTGTGACCCCCCCAATCCTATGTACAAATGTAGAAACAGTCAGGTGTGCCCCCCAATCCTAAGTAGAACTGTAGTAACAGTCAGGTGTGCCCCCATCGCAATCTTATGTAGAAATGTAGAAACAGTCATGTGTGCCCCCCAGTCCTATTTAGAAATGTAGTAACAGTCTGGTGTGCCCTCCCCCACAATCCAATGTAGACACGTTGTAACAGTCAGATGTACCCCCCCAATCCTGTGTAGAAATGTAGAAACAGTCAGGTGTTCCCCACCCCCAATCCTAAGTAGAAATGTAGTAACAGTCAGGTGTGCCCCCCCCCAGTCCTATGTAGAAATGTAGTAACAGTCAAATTTGCCCTCCCTCCAATCCAATGTAAACATGTAGCAACATGTATGTGTAGGTATAATACCAGTGGAGTACAGATGAACTGAGGTGGCCAAGGTAGCAGGATAGATTGTAGCATTTGTGCAATATGCAGGTATGCGTGTGTTAGGTAGGTGTGTGTTTCATATTGTGTGAGAGTGGTCAGTATGTATGCATGTTGAGGTCTGACCTGGTGGCCATTGCCCACTACTGCCAATGACAGGGCCTACGTCCTCACAACTGCAGTGCCAAAGACAATGCTCCCCAGTATAACACATGCTAGCAGTAAGCCATTGCAAATGTATGGTGGTAATATGTGTCACCATCTGAAAGATGGACATGGCATGACTGTTGGGCTAGATATACAAGCAGTACACAAGGGAAAAGTACCCCAGACATACAGTATATAATGTGTAATTGTGAAATGGACACACCCTTGGAATTGTACAGACATTTATGCATCACATTATCTGGGCTTGTAGTAGGGAATACCGATGTCTGGCCGAACACTTGCAGATCAAAAAGGTGATAGGACTGATGTATTGGGAAATGGCTGATGTCCCTGCACAAGCCAGCATACCTGGAATGCCCCATGCATATCTGTGAGTCAGATGCAAGTAGTGTCCATAGTACACATACACACAGCTCACCCAAACACCACCCACAGGTACCTCTCCAGTCTTATCCCTGCTGTTGGGAATGGGTATAATATGACCACCACCTGTGTATGGCAATAGCGAATGAATGCAGCATGCAGTGCCGGTGTCTCATGCAGGTGTGTCCCTAGCTGTAAGAAGCACCCTGCCAGCATCCACGCCACCTGATCAATACTGATAGAAGGTATTGGTATTAACACTTAGCACACCTACCCTGTCACTGCAAGGGAATATACTGTATGGCAGTCTGGGACTGTAGGACTGACAGAATGCAACGGCATGCTACAGCTGGCCTACATCACCACCAAATGGCCTACAGGCCTCTGCCAAAGGCCTGCATCTCACCTATACTGCCAATGTATGTAATGTCATGGACACCCAAATAACAACATAACACACTCCACATAAGCCATATGCAAGGCCATGTGGACAAACCACAGTAACATGTCCACCATGTCCCACTGCATGAACTGTGGACCAACACCAAAACACAGCTGTGATGAGGTGATAACTATAGGGACAGTATCAGAAAATGTATACATAATGTATGGAAGAGGAGAGAATAATAGAGGGGGTGGGGTGGGAGCATGGGCAGCATGGAATGTGCAAAGTCCGACACAGCTGGGTAAACATACTATCCCTGGCTGCAAACACAAAAATGGGTGCCTATAAACATGCCCATACACCGCAATAGGGGTAATGTCCTGACTTATGACCCCTGCCTCTGGGTAACCTGTGTGAATCTGTACAGCTGTGAGGTATTGCCACAGCAAGATAAGGCCATACTGTCATGTCAATGGATGTACAGTATGGGATCCTCTGCCATCACTGTACCAAGGTGCTGAACTGGATACACAGACCCAGCAGCAGGTGTCTGCAGCTCCCCCTCCAGAATGGCATAACTTTCCATGAATATGTAGGCGTCTGACCACAATACTGGACACACATGCATTCACCCTGTGTTCCCCAGGACATCACTGCGAGGAAAAAATGTCCACCTGACAGTACTTGAGGACATAAAACATCACAGTGTATAAGAGTACATATGTCTGAATATCTCTGCTAACACCAGTACCATGTAGCAGAAGCAGCACAGACACAATCGCCTACAGTACACACTATCCCTTGCACAGTTTGACCCCATATTGCCAACTGATCTACAGATATTCTGCAGAAACAGTTTGCTAGCTGTAGGTGTAGAACACAAAGGTCTGCACTGGAGTACAAACTGCCTGGAATGGATGCACACATTCACTACAGAAGGGCATACTGGGCATGCTCACACACATAGAGAAATGAAGGCAATGCCGGACAATGACATACTGAAATGTCATAATGGGCATGCTCACACACTTAAACAAATGAAGCCCATGTCTGCCAACAACAGTGGACCATACATATCTGACAGTTACAGATGTTAGCGCATACACTCCTCAGTATGCACCACTCAAACTTTGCACATACATTGGAGAGGAATACACACATATATCCAAGGACAAAGTACTATAATATGCCAAATGTACACATACGTAGATGTGTGGAAGAGAGTGACAGTGACAAAGAGCTTTCCATCATGAGGCCTGTCCCACCCAGCACACAGCCAAATGACTACTACCACATGATGTGTAAATGTCACTCACTGTACAAATTAGCCACTGGTATCCTTCAGCATTAAAGACTCTGTAGTGCTAATGCTAGCTGTGCAACATGACTGTACAAGGCAATAGTCATCTAGCAGTTGTATACACGTACCTGCAGAATATAAACCTGTGTGTGCCTGAGTGTGGTGTGTCTACCTCTAGATTCATGGGTTATGGCCCATGCACACACACTGCCCTCCCAATAGCCTTACTTTGGCAAGCCTGCTGATGTCATTCACTTTGAAATACACCTTTGGGAAAGGAGTAGCCCAGTAATCGTGGTGCGTCCAATAACTGTGTAATGCTGTAGTGTGATAAATTAGTTAGAGAGGAGTTCTAATCCCAAACATGGCAACATTGTGTGTGTGTGTGTGTGTGTGTGTGTGTGTGTGTGTGTGTGTGTGTGTGTGTGTGTGTGTGTGTGTGTGTGTGTGTGTGTGTGTGTGTGTGTGTGTGTGTGTGTGTGTGTGTGTGTCTCTGTCTGTGTAGGGAGCAATGCTTTTTAGGCTAGTCACACTCACTTCAAATCAAATGCCCTACTTTGGCAAGCCTGCTGATATTGTTCACTTTGAAATACACCTTTGGGAAAGGAATAGCCCAGTAATCTCTGTGGTGTGTCTTATAACAGCGTAATGCTGCAGTGTGATATAGTAGTTTGGTAGGGGTTCTAATCCCAGACATGACAAGTGTGGATGTTTGTGTGTGTGTTTCTTTGTCTGTGTAGGGTGCAATGTTTATGAGGCCATTCACAGTCACTACAACCTTCATTGACAATGCTGTAGTGTGAAATAGTAGTTTGGTACGGGTTCTATTCCCAGACATGGCAAGTGTGGATGCGTGTGTGTGTGTGTGTGTGTGTGTGTGTGTGAGTGTGTGTGTGTGTGTGTGTGTGTGTGTGTGTGTTCATTTGTCTGTGTAGGGTGCCATGCTTTTGAGGCCATTCACAGTCACTGCAACCTCCATTGAATGTCTTTGGCAAGCTTGCTGATGTCATTCCCAGTGAAATACACCTTTGGGGAAAGAATAGAACATTAATCTCCATGACACATCCTAAAACTGTGCAATGCTGTAGTGTGATAAACTAGTTAGGTAGGAGTTCTAATCCCAGACATGGCAAGTGTGTGTGTGTGTGTGTGTGTGTGTGTGTGTGTGTGTGTGTGTGTGTGTGTGTGTGTGTGTGTGTGTGTGTGTATGTGTGTGTCTGTGTTTGTCATTTGTATCCTGTGTGGAGGTGGCTGTGAGTGTGTAATAACTGGACTCATTCTAGAGGGGGTTTTGCAAATTTCTTATATGGTGGCCCTATTATATGTCACAATGTCCACCTTACAAGGATAACAGATGTCAAATAGCCGAGAGGCTGGGGTGCCAATCCATACCCCTACACGTGACATCAAGGCCTGGTGAACAAAGTAAGCAACCGTTGTATTATCCAGAGAATACTCTCAGCCCATGTTTCATACACAAACACACTTGCCTAGGCAACAACCGCTATGTTGGTAGTACCCTGCATACGGCTCACATATAATAACCATGATGTGATTGCAGTGGACTGCAGAGGGCATGGCACCCTGTCCATCAATACAATAGGCACGTACTTGCAGACAGTGCGCCTTCACTATGTTCCCCACTGGATGCCTGCAATGCCTGTGACACCATCAAATGTGACCCACAAAGGACATACCATGCCTTAAACACATGCCCTGTATGGACAGATGCCACTGACACCAGGGAATACCTGTATCATGCTATCAATGTAGGTGCAGGGTCAACCTGCTGTCCATTACCAGTTCCTGACACCTGAGGCCAGGACTGGCACATCTAATGATAACAATCTGTACACAACATGGGCCAGACACCCCAGGTACAGTTCCACATGTCACTGTACATGCATGTGGGATGTGTGCACATCCCAGACACCGTCCATGTCATGGACTAAAGAACACATACATGGCAAGCATTGCACAGCACTGGCCACACACAATAGTAACCCAGGTGACTGGATGGTGAATACAATACGCACCTGTGCATGCCAGTCCATACACTATACCCCTGAGTCACACTGCAGACCATTGTCATGTGGCCTGATGCCAAGGTATAGCCTTCACCTAGCCTTGTATAGCCTTCTGGCACAGTCAACCACTACAAACCCGTGAAGCAATGCACCCATGCATGACAGTACTGGCACCTTGTGTCTGTGTGTGTGGTGTATGATGCTTTTGACCACATTCACACCCACTACAACTCCCAGTGGCATACTGAAGCATGCTGTCTGATGTCAGACATCTTCACATACCCTTTGCCATTATAACCTCCAGATAACCCCTGTGGTGCATGTGATACCTGCACATTACTGTAGTATGGCAAACTAACTAGTTAGGAAGTGTATTCCTGACCCTGCCAGGTGTGTCAATGTGTGTGAGTCCCTGACAGAGTGTGGTTGCGTTGACACTGACACCTGTTCATGTGGATAGGCACAAGTACTACACCTACTGTATCACAACTATATCACTGTTGCAGATGTCACTCACCATCACATATACATTTGGACAGCTCCTCAACATGTAAGCTATGTGGCACATGCAGTAACTGCATAGACATGTGATAGCAATACATAGTCAGTCAAGCATTTGAAACCCCATGCTGGTAGGTGTGTGACACAAACGTGTTTAGGTTTTACTCTCCCACCCCCTCCCTAACATACTTTGTCTCTATCTGTCTCTCTCACTGCCTCTCTGGTGGATGTGGAGAAGTACACCTGCTTTACTTAGGCAGCAGCTTGTGTTTTGTAAGTGATGCTCCTGATCAGTTGATGGCCACTGCATGAATTGAAATCCTCCTCTATCTGATTTCATGTAGAAAAGTTGTGGTAACACTCCCATAGCCAATTGTAAGGAAACATACTCCAATATCTAGGAACATCATGTTGGTGTTGGGCCGTTTCATTCACTGTGAGCAGGACCTAGATCTGCTGTTTGCCAAACAGCATCACAGATGGTTTTGGGATTTACATCTAACAACATACACTGTGGAAACAGGCTAACAGACAGGAGGGGGATGTGCCTGACATGACTACAAAATGTAAGTGTTGCTATTCTGCATTTGGAGTAATGTCAATTTAACAGGGTGTGTGTGGATATGGCTGGTCTACATGTTTTAATACCTGTCATGACAGTGCTATGTTTTTGAGGAAACTCCCATCTGTAGGGTCATCTGCAGACTGGGCCATGTGTGGAGCCTTTTGTTTCTTGTGTTACTCACAGAACACCTATCTGAGAACTGCAGAAGCATAGTGTGAGGACTACAGTCAGTACATGCCATGAGAGTTACTGACTTCATATCCCTCATAGGACATATGTCACAACAAACCGTGGTACAACAGTAAATGTATGAGGTTATCACAACAACATTCCAATATTGGGGCAGTGTTCCTAGCTCCAGACACAAGTCTGTCAACCTTTGCACATATGCCATGCAGTAAGAGGTGCATATGTTCTGTACACCATTATTTATTGACATCATACCTGATAACAAGCCAGTCAGATATTAGACTGCTAGACATGTTATGTATAGTAGGGGTTGTTTCTGAGAACATAACTTGACCATTCTGTGGTTGTGTGTACAATACTGGGGTCTGTGTACTTAGAGTGATTGTCGACAGTATGTGTATTGCTCATACATACCTTGGGCTGTGCACAGACTGTGGTAGATGCCATTGTTGTTGGTCCTGTTCTATCTGATGTTACATGCTGCTCCAGTGTATGGTACCTTATTGGCTCACATGTCTGCAGGGCCAGACACACACGTGTCCCATACCACAGACAGCCATCGGACCACACAGTGCCATATCCCAGTGTATGTAGGGTTAGTGTGTAAGTGGCACATATGAGGATGGTGTTTATCAGACAGTCCATATAGTGTCATATTAAGCTTGTGGACCATATGTGGCTGTGTTTACATTGGTTGTGGGTATGCACTTTCTCACAGGTGTCTGTTACTCTGTGCTGTAACATGCATGTAGAGCCCACTATAATCACAGGTACATGTGTATTCCCCCATACAACATGTAGTCCAGTGTTGTGGCAGTCTGCCTGTAGCTTGAACAGTGCTTTGTGACATGCCTAGCAGCCTAGTGTAATTACCCAGTATGCTGCTATATCCAGTTATTTACAAGACATACTGCTGCCAGGCCACCATAACTGTTGTGTATTTCTGACAAAGAACTCAGATTATGTACAGATGTATGTCACTAACTACTGGGTAGTATGTGGCCATGGGACCCCTGCACCAGCAGGTATTATGTGTCAGGACAGACCGGCATGTGTGCATGCATAAACTGTGTGGGCATATGTAGTCCAGTATATACGTGATATACCTATGACCATGGCTATTAACATCCACATTGGGAGGTGTGGTTCACATGTCTCGAATGAAGGGGATATGTGTACACCTCTGGACTGACCATAGAGTGCCAGACTGTTCACATATATTGGTTATATCTCTGCTGTAGTCTACAGGATCATGACCGTGCTAGCAGTGGTATTGTACTATGATGTCCTTAGGATGTCTGTCAGTAGCCAGTGGCACACATGTCAAAAGCAGATGTAACCTCCCACACACAACATGTCTGTTAAGACAACCCCTATTACAGTAGAAACAGTCTACATATATACCTGCAATACATACATGACATCCCCTTGCACTAAGAGGTTGGGAATATTGGCGCTGTGGAAGGACTCCACTCCATGTTCTGGACATATGGTAAACATATATGTGTATATATATATATATATATATATATATATATATATATATATATATATATATATATATATATATATATATATATATATATATATATATATATATGGATATATACACATATACATATCAACACACACACACACATATATATATATATATATATATATGGATATATATATATATATACATATAAACACTCAAATATATACATATACACAGCAATATATCTCTACACATATAAAGATATAGATACATAGATACATATGCACATATACTTATGGAGATCTACATATATATCGACATAAATAGGTATATCTGAATAGATATGTATGCACATATAGTTATAGATATCTACATATATATCAAGATAAATAGGTATATCTGCACACATAGGATGTGCATACATATCTCTCTCTCTCTCTCTCTATATATATATATATATATATATATATATATATATATATATATATATATATATATATACAAAGGGATCTACAAATGGCCATATATATGATGCACTATACAGATGTGTAGATAGACATATGTATAAATATACGTGTGTATGTACATGTAGACATATATCAACATATGTTCATGTATATAGCCATATTCCTGTCATGTGTAAACATCACAGTTGTGTATACCTTCCCAAATATCTCACAGTATGTATCTGATATGTGTACATTTTGATATAACAACATATGCGATGCAACAGTAATATCAATAACAAGTACTACATAATTGTGGAAGTCAAAGCAATTGTTCAACACTAATCAGTAGTGACAGATATATTGGAGTAACAACATCTGTTGTCGCAGTGGTCATGGTGTAGTGATTAACTGTTGTGACTATAGTGTACATGGTCCTTGGTTCAAGACCTGCAAGGGCTGTGTATTTTGTTGTTGGGGAGAACAAGGGTTGCTGGATACAGAGTGGTTAAGGTGGTTTTGAGCAGCTTTAAGTATGTTTGTGCGGGTTTGCCCAAAGCTAAGCGGTGCTAAGCTATAGTTAACTGTACGGGTGCTTACACCATGTAGGCTTTGCTTACCAGTGTGAAAATCTGCTTAGCTGTTATAGTGCAGCAATGCTGACACCTGCTAAACATGGCTTAGCCCTGGTAACCAGTGCTCACCACCCAGTCTGATAACATAGCAGGGTAATGATTCTGTAATAAGTGTATGTAATGACATGTACAATACATGCATCTATGTGCTGTCATAACAGTAGCAAGGGGTGTGAGTTTCATGTCTGGGATACACAAGTATATAAAACCTCTACAGCACTGTTATCCATGTGAATGTGTTACATACAGGGGTAGTAACCCAGGGTACAAGCTGTCACACTGACATGTAGTGTATCATGGCAGTACTACTGTTGACAGTGCTTTCCCATGCAAGAATAGAGTGCTAAATGTAGTGCTGACAACAAGCACACCTGCAGGCACAGCTGGACTCTGAGGCCTCACTGTCATCTTCCTGGTATGTGAGCTGTGTTACAGTATATATCCTCTACTGGATAATGATCTGACCTGTGGAATGTAACTGTAGACTACTGTCTGTACAACACATGTCTGTGAGGGCTTCCAACATGTAGTAATGGCATATATATTGTTGTCAAATGTCTATCTGTCAACACATCCATCCTACTGCATAGCTACTTGCCAAGCTGATGTCTGTCAGTCCCTGTACAGATGTGCAGATGGCAGGTATCCAGCTTGTGTACATGCAGGCAACCTATGCTTGATTGACACTGACATTTCTGCCCTGCTGTGTAATAACTGGCACATATAGAAGACAACACCCTGTTCACACCACATGCCACAGGTACATCCACTACACTACCACAGTCAATAGAACATGCTTGTGTACAGGTCTCCATCACAGACACTAACCATGTGTTGTAATACATGTTGCATACATGTCAACTGGATCACCTCAGTGGCCATTTGCAGGAGGCACCCAGAGGATTGGCTGATGCATGTCACTCTCACCCTGAGGGTCACCACAGTGGTGTCTGTCGATAGATTGCCTGCTGGCACATGGCAGGTGGCATGATACCACTGTACACACATCCCCTACACAACCCATTTCTCCATGGATAATAGCCAGATACACAGCTATGACTGACTGCAGCGATGCACTGCAGTGCTGACACATGTTTTCTGTGTGCATTACAGAGGATAGCAGTGTCTGTGTGTTAGTATACCTGTAGTTGGGAATTCCATGAGGGCCTTCACAACCTCAGCAGCACCCATTGTCATAGTCAGATGTGGCTGCTGCTGTATTGGACATTACATGTACCCTGTTATGCTCCTCTCCCTACTGCTACATGAGCCTTGCAGTACCAGCACAACAGTGTTGTACAAAATGGGTCGACAGGCATGGGATACCCATTGAGTTCTGGCAAGTGTGTGTATGTGTGCATGTTTGTATATTTGTAGGGTACAGCATTTCGAGGCCACATACTCCTATTACAGTATGCACTGCCACACAGTAGTACAGATAGTGTTGTTGCTGCCCATAGGTGAGGCATGACAATACAGCATACAATGCCTGCAGCATGTGCATTAGATGCACATCCCTGTAGTATCACTGTTGGGATATACAATGGGTTGTATCGCAGTCATGAGCAATGTGTGATGGTGGGTATGTCAGAGTGTCATCATGGGTTCCAGTGAGTACAATATCCACTGTGGGATTTGGGTGCTGTGTACACTGTCATTAAACCATGGTACACCCGGTATATGTCTCATGTACCACATTATGGTGACAACTGTCACCATCAACCATACAGGTAACTGATACCACAATCCAGCCCAGTTATGCATGTGCTGTGTGCAGCCTACCTGTAACACATTGGACACATGGACATGTTAGTTAGCACCGATAGGCCCAGGTCTCTTGGATGTGTGTCTGCCTGTTATGTGTGTTGTTAATGTGTATATCTATTGTCCATATACAACCATTACATCCCCATTATCATACTGTACGTGTATGGGGATGTTCTGCATGTAACATGTGACCTGGAACACACCTCACCCTAAATGCTGTGTGGTATGTCCAATGAAAGCCACACAGTTCAGTAGCACTACATACCTAGTTAGGGGTCTAGTCTCAGTGTTTCCAAGTAAGAGTGTGTGTGTATGTGGATAGGTCTACATCAGGTTGCTGATTATACATGTCCCAGCGGGTCACCTGTCCATGTGGCACAGGCAATAACTGTTATACAAACCTGTGATGTGTTCAACTGTACCCCAGATATGTCACAGCCATGGTGTCACCACAGTGCCATACCCCTTGTGGAATATGACTGCAGGCCATCCTCCTGCTGACACATGTACACCTACAACACAAATGGATAACATTATGGAGACCACAATCACCCAGAGTTACTAACAGCTATAATGCATCATTGCTGGACTGCTACACTACCTGATATGTATACATTAAACATTACTCCTGACAACGTGTTATACTGCAGTACATTGATACACTGTAGTACAGTCACCATGTGCATCAGAACAATAGTAGCCTGTCCCTGCATCAATGTTATGGATGGCAGGGATGTTGCACAGGTATCATCATATGCACAGGGTGTGTTTTTGGTTTGCCAGAGGCTGAGGGTGGGCCATACATTTGACACCATGTTTGTGGGTAGGGGTGTAATTACTTGAACTGGGCATGGTAATGTGGTGTGTAGGTATGGGGTTGCCCTAGGTGTGTTTGTATAGTGTGTGATTATGCATGCACACAGTTCTGCCATGTGGCTGCCCTATACAGGTGTATTTTGGACAGCTGCAGACCATACCTGGCAGGATGTGCAGTTCACCGCCTCCGGCCATAGACACTTGGACTGTGCCTGCCAGGGGTTCCATAGGCATGTCCAGGTACAGGTCTCGATGTGCTACTCTCAGTTGATGATGACAGATGTCTGCTGGAACCAGGTCCCTCCTGGGACTGGCCAGGACCACATGTTCATGGCCTGCTGTAGTGTGGTGTGGACAGCACCCCCCCCTGCAATGCTGAGGCTGGTACTTCCACTACGGGAGTGCCTTGGTGTCCTAGCATGTCCATGTTGACCGCCAGCTGTTGGTGTTGCTGGCTTACATCCACATGGCTGTCACCGCACTCCCACCACATGTTCAAGCACAGACAAACCACGGTCAATGAGGCCCACTATCTCACTTAACCATCTATCCATGACCTCGATATGAGCATGAAGGGCAGCAGACAGTTCATGGAAATTGTCGCTTGCAGATGTGAGAGCAGCCCTCTGCAGCCTCAGACCCTGTCTGGTGTATAGTTACATACGTGCCTGCACCCGCATGACAGCCTGAAACATGTGCCCAGTGGTACCAGTTGTGGTACTTCTGCCAAGGGCATGATGACCTGCGGCCCTACCATGAGCACCCTGGAACATCTACCTATGTGGTGCCCTGCTGGACATCCAGCTGTGAATGCTGTGACCAGACACAGTAGCTGTGGATACCACACTCTCCTGTGCAATACCACCAACTGCCAACTGTCCCTCTGCTATGGCCACTGTTGATGGGGTATGTATAGGCACTGAAAATGTGTGCGGGGTTCAGGTGGCTAAGAGGGGGATGTCAAATGATGGTGGAATTTCGGCCCCTGACAACCCCACCTGTACCTCAACAGTACTATCATCATCTTTGGTGGTCTGTATGGACACCAACATCAGACTGCATGCAGGAGGGACCCTGACTCACCTCGTCACCTGTGAGGGTAAACAAGAAATGCACTTTAAGATCTATACAGCATTGCATAGCAGTACACACACACACGCACACACGCACACACGCACACACACACACACACACACACACACACACACACACACACACACACATTCCACCTTAATACCTACCTCTCCGTGATTTTACAGACAGTACCACGGTTATTCCTATGAGTTCCCCATCCTGCATTACACTTCATAACATACACTCATTAATACCACTCATTAATGTATCATTCCTCTAAATGCCTAGACAAGTGATCACAACACAAGATCTGTTACTCCATTACCTCCTTGACCTGAGTGGAGTAGGTTTTACATGGCCGCACTGCTGTCATTCAGTGTTCACCCTGTGTATGTCTGGACATCGTGAGCATGGCCCATATATGTGAGGAGCTACTACGTTCACTCCATAATGTCACGCACTGGAGTGTCATGTGTAAGTATTGCTCAGTACATGCCAGATATGCTGCCCAATCAACTTATCATGTGACAACTGTAATATATGGATGGACTCACTGGTGTTGTCTAGTCATTCCCCAATGCATCTGTAGTGCTGCATACGTGGGTTGTTAGTCACCTCTCTGCTGAATGCGATATTAAGGGTATACCTGGTGTCTACTTCCCCTTCCAATGCATGTTCCATGCTACAGACCTTATTATACTATCCGCTGTCCTGTGATTACATATCAGGCAAGTATTCCTGGTGTGTCATGTGTCAGTCCATGTCCATGTACTGCACGATCCCAAAGGGAAGTACTGCCGTATGAACAACCCCATAATCACACATGTGCATAGATGGACACCCACACAAACACACACATGCACACACATATCCTACATGCATCAACCTTCCTCCACTTCACCAGAGTGAACCTACAGACAAAATAACCACACACACACACACACACACACACACACACACACACACACACACACACACACACACACAGACACACACACACACACACACACACACACACACACACACACACAGGTGAGGTTGCACAAAGATAGTACACACAGTCCTCCCATTAATCATCTGTCAACACGTATAACATATGGTACACAACAGCATGCAGTGCAGCTATAGTCAGTCCATGTTAGCAGCAGTATATATGTGTGTGATGCATGGGCTTTGTTAGTAGGTGATACCCTTTCCCCTAAAAACCACTGCACCCATGTACACAGTATTGCTGTGCACCTGTTCTGCACCCTGCCATGTACTATGCACCAAACCTCACAGGTGTACAACCCATTGCTGAATGTGTAGTACTGTGTCAGTTATGTCAGCTCTAGTGCTCACAGCCCCTATGTTTTTCTGCAACACATACCTGGGAAAATATGTGGACAGATGTAATTTGTAAATGCCTGATGTCTGGTTTACAGATCACAACATCAACGGACCATGTATGACCAATCCAGTACTATTACGCTGACAACCGTCAGACCATACCATGGCTATGGGGAGTGTACATACCCTTATTGATTTGATATGACGCACCCTTCCTTGATCTGCCATGGGACCACATCACTGCATATATTAACAGTACATGAGCCTGATATGTGAGATATGTCCTGTACATTCACATAAACTGTCTAAGAAATGTGTTAGGTGTGTGGATGCTGACCGCAATGCATACACTCCGTGTGTGCATCTTGTGTGCACACCCTTATCATGATGGTTTGTTGCACCTATTGTTATGTGTACTACAGCAGTCACTATTCCTGGCAGGGGTATACTAGCATGGGCCATCTGCATTTGCCAGTGTATGGTCAGTCTGCCCTACACATGTCCCCCAAATCTTCATGATTGCAAGGTCTACGCATATGTGCATCCCTTGGTGTTCACACACTGCCATCATTATTGCTGTGGGGGTAGGGTTACATCTACCACAGTTCTTGAACCTGACTGTGTGCAGATACAGCCATTCTTAATATCCTTAGGATCCCTGTTGCAGTGCACTGGTGTGTCATGCTGACACCCCCTCCCCATCTTCAGCCTTTTTTGCAGATGCTGGAAAAGTAAATTCTAGCACATTAATCCTTTTCAAAAAGTCTCATGAGTCCTTACATAGTAAAGGTTCATGTTGCACAAAGTCCTTCAATCTGATGTCCAAGAATTTGGCTATAGGGTGGGTAATGGAGCCCCTTGCATCAACTATGGGCCACATAGGTGGTTGGTCTAAGTCTTTATGTATCTTAGGTAACCCAAAAATGACAGGGATCCTAGGCTGTGCTATACTTAAACAAATAAATTCATCCAGAGAGAGACTACCTTCAATGAATAAATCCTGTAAAACACTTCTCATTTTATTATATGTACCATGTAATTCATTAAACGAATATTGCATGTAAGCTTTACCTGCTAGCAAACACCCCATTTTATTGTTGTAGTCCACCATGTTCATCCTGACAACATCAGGACTTTGTGCAACATGAACCTTTACTATGTAAGGACTCATGGGGCTTTTCAAAATGGATTAATGTGTTAGAATTTGATGCAACAGTCAGTTTCTTCACAATCGATGTCAGAGATTTATATAAGGTAATATCGCATACCATAGGCATGGAATTGTTTTGTGAATTTTTGGTGGGTAAGCGTCTTCCCCAGCCACTGGTTAACACATATGAGACTTTATTAGAAGTAGTACTCACAAATAATTTCATTCTATTCAATAATGAACTGTTTTTACAAATTGAAAGTGTGGCAATGGGGTCAGCGTGCGGTGGTTTGTATGCCAACATAATTATGTTGGAATGGGAAAGGAGATTTTTAATAAATACCCCATGGTTTAAGTTCTGTACATTGTATACACAGTTCTTGGATGATGTCTTTATTTGTTGGAATGGTCCGAGAGGAGACCCTCCTATTTTTAGAATATATCAATGGCACAACCAGATTTTTAAAGTTCACACATGAGGTTAACAGTGAACAAATAGCATATTTGGAAATCTTACTGAAGAAAGAGTGTCAGTTGAAGGCCTTTGTAGCACAAATTCATAGGAAAGCAACCTATTCAAACAGCTTTCTGCAGTTTGATAGTGCACACCCATTTAAACAAAAAGAGGGGTAGTAAAGGACCAATTTGTAAGGGCAGTCCAGATGGTTAGCCTGTTTGATAACTTCTTAGATGAGTGTGACCATCTGAAAGCCATGTTTTGCAAGAAGGGTTACCCGTTATGGCTCCTTAATGAAGGCATAACTGAGGTGGTCAACAAAAGAGAGAGTTTTTTTAAACCCTTGTTAGGTCACCATGAGGTGATACCTGCCCAGGGCATGCCCCTTATTGATGGCTGTTTGGTTAATGGAGTAGGAACTGACTTGATCCAATCTAATGTTGAACAGAATTCAAATTTGAAATGTGCTTTTATTACTACTTTTCACAGTAACAGTAAGGATGTGTTAGATATTTTATTCAAAAATTGGGCTATATTGCTTAATGATAGGGATGTCAGAGAATGTGTTGGAACAATGCCGAATATTGTTTTAAGAGAGGGATGAACCTGAAATGAATTTTAGAGTCTAACAGAAACATTGTGCATGCAGGGTCTATGAAAAAATGTGGTTCCTGTGCTCAGTGTAGTTTTGTGATGGAAGGCCATGAATTCTTGGTGAATAGTTTTTAAATACAGGTGAATAAGAAGGTGTACTGTCATACTGAAAGAGTTGTTTATTGTGCAGTGTGTAACTCATGTGAATGTTTCTATATCAGAAAGACTTAGAGGAAATTTAAAAACAGAATTTATGAGCATTTAAGGGATATCAGACTTGGTAAATCCACAAATGTCTGGAGTAAACACTGCACAGAAAAATCAGATCACTCTCAATTTTTTCATTGTGTACACTTTTGACTTGGATAAAAGAGGTGGCCCATGGGGGCTGCTTTTGGAAAAGAAAGAATTAATTTTGCTGGTCCGTCTAAATGCGGGGCAATGGCCAGGATTAAATGATTCTCTCTCCATTGCTTGTTTGTTAAAACTAAAAGCAATGGAAAGGTAAAATATATATAAAAAATAAAAAAATATTTATATACATTTTTATATATACTTTCATTTTTATATGAACACCATTTTATAGATTTTATACATTATGTGTGTATTTGTATTTGTATTTATTTTCAGCATCATTGCACTTGTTAATGTCATTTAGATGCTGGTTTTAAAGTGTGTCTTTTTAAGAATACTTTTTATGATTGCATTTCATGAATATTTATGAGTTCAGGGAGGTCATTTTTAGTCAGTGTGATGGGGTTGGTTTAATACTTAGTTAATGCTCTTGTGGGATGTACCTAAGAGTGTTTCCTGGATTTGCTCTTATCTGATGAAGTTGAGAAGGTTCTTGATGAAAGTGCTTATATATTTGTTATTTTGGTTTAATAAAAAGTGTTTTTATCGCTCCCAAAGTGCTTTGTGGCCATTTACTACAAGGATTTACTTGAGTTATTGAAGTGTGTGGTTCCAGGAGTGCTGACTTTGTTTTTCTAAATAAAAAGGGTGGCGGCACTGCCTTAGTCTACTCTAACCTTCTTACCTTAATTCCTCTCCAAATTCCAATTCCTCAGTTCCAGAACACTGAACTGACTGCTGGACTACTAAAACTAAATAAACATAAAAATATCTGCATCATTGCTCTGTATATCTCACCTGGTAACAATATCTCTACGCTTGAAGATATTCTCCTATTGGCATCTACTAAGATTAACTATGAAACTTACATCCTAGAAGATGTAAATATTGACTGGAATAAAGTCAATTACCCCTCTCCCTCCCTATCCATTAAACTCTATAACTTCACTCAAATAATCCTCTCTATCACCCGACCAAACAAAATAAGTCCCCCCGGATCCACTATAGATTGGTTCCTAGTCTCCAACTCTGGCACAATTCCTGATACCATTAGCGACCACCTCCCAGCCTTCATGCATCACTCAACAAGCTCATCCCCATACCAGCATTAATACATTCACACTCTCAACCTCAGTAGCTTCAACCCCACTACTTTCTCAAACATTTCCAAACAAATGAACTGGCAAATTCTAAACACCCTTCCTCTTGACAGTGCTATAGACTACTTCACCTCTGTCTTCTTTGACACTCTGAACTCCCTAGACTTTCTAAGAAACAAACTGATAAAAACTAAAACAGTTCCTTGGCTATGCAAAGAGACAAAACAGATTATGCACCAAAGGGACAAACTATGGAAGCTTTACCAAAACAATAAACTGCCCAATACCTTGCTCCAATATAAACAGCTCCGTAACCTTGCAAAACAGCTAATCACCAAGGACAAAAAATCCTACTATATCAAACTCCAGTCCTATAACAATAAAAACCCCAAACAGTTCTGGAATTCAGTAAACTCACTCCTGAATCCAGGCTCCAAGAATAATCCCTGTCCTGATCCAAGTAAATCTGACCTTGAACTAGGCTCTGAATTTAACTCATTTTTCATAGAAACTATTTCTAACCTCACCAAGACATTTCCCAACAATAACCCAACTGCCCTTCACTCTCCCCTTCTAACTCACCTAATAACCCTTCCATTCTGTTTGAGCTCAAACCCATACCCACTAGCTTTATAAAAATCTTTTGTCCAAACTTGAACCTTGCTCTAATGCTCCTGATAATATTCCCTCCTCCTTCTTAAAATGTGCTGGTGATAGTATTGCTCTCCCAATCAGCATCATTATTAACAGATCCATAAAGGAATCATACATCCCCAAACTCTGGCACTCAGCTTATATTCTTCCTCTTCACAAAGGAGGCAAAAATACTAACATTTCAAACTTTTGCCCTATTACTGTACTCTCGCCAATCTCCAAAATGCTAGAAAATGCATCCACCTCCAACTTATGCGTTTCCTGACCCAAAACAATCTTCTCACTCCCACCCAGCTTGGCATCCGCCCAGGCCATAGCACTATAACCACTCTACTCTCTTTCCTAGAAACTGTCAATCAAGCCCGAGATTCAGGACACAGTTTCTACTGTTTTCCTTGATCTGTCTAAAACATTTGATACTGTTTCCCACAAGCACCTTCTCTGTCATCTCTCAAACCTCCATGTCTCACCAAACACTTTATCCTGGTTCTCCTGTTATCTATCAGACAGATCACAGGCAGTCAAATGGAAAAAACTCCATCTCTTCCTTCCTACCTACTCCAACTGGAGTACCACAGGGATCCATCCTTGGGCCTATGCTTTTTAACATCTTCATCAATAACTTTCACATTGCTATTCCTGATGCCAAAATCATTCAATATGCAGATAATTTAACCTTAGTCTGCTCTGCCTCAAACCTCTGTGAATTGCTGACTAAAACCCAAACTGCTTTCTCAACAACTGAAAAGTGGATGCTTCAAAACCACCTCTCTCTCAATACAAATAAATCAAAAATTCTACTATTCCTTCCAACAAAGACCCTCTCCTATGACAAAAATTACTTCAAAGTCCATAGTCAAACCAATTCACCTATAGAAATGGTTCCTTCTGCTAATCTACTTGACATTACTGTTGATGAACACCTCAAGTTTGATATTCATTTTCAACAAAATATTAAGAAAACCCACCAAAAGCTAGGTATGCTGTACAGGAACAATCACTTTCCCTCCAGCTCTACTAGGCATACTCTGGCCACAACTTATCTTCTTCCTTCCTTATTATACGGAGCCCCTCTCCTAACCAACCTGTCCTCCTCTATCACCTACAAATTAGAAAACTGCTACAATAAAATCTTTAAATTTTGCACTAAATCCAAAAACTCCATCCATCATTGCCTTACCCTACAATCCCTGAATTGACTTCAGCTCCCATACTACCTAGACTACCTCCAACTCACCACTGCACATAGACTTGCATTTCACCCAACAAAATGTCCTGCTCTAACTAATATCCTTCCCCCTTATACACCCAACATAACTCTCAGATCTGAACATCAGAATTTAATTGCTGTCCACAAACTTAAATGTCCTGCTGGCCAACTTCTCCTCTCTTACTCACTAGGCAAAAAATGGAATTTCCTTCCTTCCACTCTAAGAACCATACCAAACTCAGAAAACTTCAAAACCCAGCTTTTCAAAAACCTGTCCACTAAATGGAAATGTACCTGCCTTCAACCTATCTAATCCATGCTAAGTATATGCCCCCAGGGGGTTCTCTCCTTGGTTCTTAAGCTCTCTATAACTCTCAGTTATCTTCCTATGAGTACATCTAAGCTCTCGACAACTCCTATAACTACTCTCTCTCTCTAAGCTCTGGACAACTCCTATAGCTACTCTCACATGGCTCAACCTTGTAAATATTGCAAATAGCATCCTACTTTAAATGTGTGTAAAGTGTATCCACATTTTCTTAAATGTTTGTATGTAAACTGTTTCCACACCTAATATATAAGAGCGTTTCCTCAAAGTTTCTTATTTTGGTTTAATAAAAAGTGTTTTTATCGCTCCCAAAGTGCTTTGCAGCCATTTACTACAAGGATTTACTTGAGGTGCTGAAGTGTGTGGTTCCAGGAGTGCTGACTTTCTTTTTCTACAGTTTGTGAACTTTTATGCTTTTTTGGTCACCTTTTTTATTTATTCAGTCATTTCTGAGACTATGAAATCCTGGGGGCAGTATCTCAGAGTCAGAGAAAAAGGGTTTGAGCCAGGTTTCGGAGATGGCTAAGATGTCAGGTTGGTTATGGCTTAACCAAGCTTGAAATTGGTGAACTTTGTTGTTAAGACTTTGTGCACTGATTGTAAAAATCTTTAAGGTGTTGTGGTAGGAGGAAGATGATAAGGGGTGGGTGTTGTTAATAAACGGAGTAGGACAAGGGTTAGGATGGATATCACTAGCTTGGACTAGGTTGTTAAAGTAAATATCCTTTAGTCATTCTGGTTTGCTAGTATGAGTTTAGGTAGATTTAAGATTAGAGTAGGTGACAGTGTCTTAACTTTAGAGGAGAAAATTTTAGGGTGGAATAGGTGCAGAGGGTTGGGCTGAATGAGATAAGAGGAGATAGTGTGGAAATGGGAGTAAGATTGAGGGTGAAGATGGGTTTGTATGGTAGTTATCTTTGTAGGTAATATTGGACAAGCATTAGAGGAATATGAGCTAACATAGTATAAGGGAATTAGGAACAGAAAGAGGAGGCAAGGGGCCTGGAGGGTGTGGTGACTTAAGGAGAGCATATCAGAGCAAAGGGAGAGTGATATGCATAGATTTCGAGTATAGAGAAGGCTATGAAAAAGAGAGGGTTTAGAAAGTGATGAAGGTTTCCTAGAAATTTAAGAAAAGAGGAGGGGACTATAATTATTGGGGCAGTATACAGATAGAAGAGTTTAAGAAGCAGGGCTATAGATAGGAGGAGTAACGAGGGGGAGCTGCTATTGGGTAATTATGCTGGGAGGGTGTGGTAACAGAGGAATTAAGCTAGGTGTGCTGGGGTGGGTGGGAAATGAGGGCAGGATAGGGGAGCGGAGTAAGCCTGTAGGGTGAACAGAGTAGGAAAGAGCAAAGGAGGTGAGTACAGCAAAAAAAGTATCAGCAAAGAGCAGTTTAATGGCTGTAGAAAGAAGGTTTGTACTAATATTTTCAGGAAAAGTAATGTAGGCTGCCCTTTAATGAGGGTGGTTTAGCAAGGAGGGAGTAGATATTTACAGTCTTAGGATATTAAATCTCAACCAGCTTTTTTTGTAAAAAAAATAAAACTTAGGACAATAATGTATAACTAGGATTTACATTGGTAAATGCTGTCACCTAGTGGTAGAAGGAGATAACAAGCAGCAGGGATAGTCAAACTCATCTTAGGTTTAAGTATATTCTCAGTTAAAGAAAACAGGAGGGGGAGAGGGCAAACGGTCTGTGGTAGGCTGCTAGAATGCACATGCGGGAGGGGAGACTAACTCAGTAGGTAGTACAAGTTTGCGTGTAATTAGTTTTAAGCAACATACATTAACACAATCTTGTTGGGGTCTTCTCAGTAGCTTTCTAAGTACCAGGCAAGCTGGCAAATTCAGGGTGTCTTCAGGAGTTAGCTGGAGGTTTCCTTTTACTTTAATGTAGGGAGTGAGCACCGGGATGGATTAATTAACACAGTCTTGTTGTGGGGGGTCTTCTCAGTAATAGCTTTCTAAGTACAAGGCAAGCTAGCAAATTCAGGGTGTCTTCACGAGTTAGCTGAAGGTATTCCTTTTACTTTAAGGCAGGGAGGGAGCACCCAGGATGGATTACGGGAGGTGAGTCAAGCAGCCTAAACCACAGGACCGGCACAAGAAAGCTGTGGATGATATAAAACATGTCAGATATGCATGATCTACCTATACAGATGCGGATGCATATGCAACAATGATCTACTGATGTGCCCTGTGGGCCTTACCTGTGCGCTCCTCAGCCGGTGTAGCACCCACCTCCACAATGGTGTCTGGCAGTTGTTGGCTGTGCACACAAGCAGGTGACACGAGGCTGGTGAGGAGCTCCTCAACATGTGTCAGAGGGGGATGGATGGCATAACACCCCACCTGTTGTGAGGTGATCCCCCCAGACTGCAGCAGCACACCGATGGGCATTGTGAAGCAGGTCAGAGCAATGATACTAGATCTGCTCATAACTGCGGTTATGTAGTCCAACATCATTGGCCCTGTGGACTAGGTCATTCCATAGGGCTCCTGCTGCTCATGGGTGGCCCAGCCAAACAGGACAGGGTTGTGCTGGATGAGATAGTTCAGCACTATGTCATTTTTACCAGCTGAATAAGCAGGTAGGCATCCATGTGACATCTTGCCTGAAATACATAAAGATGGAAACAGGTCTGAGCAACTCATACAGCAAGGTTACTATAGTTGTTAATAAACATCTCTGTCACCCCCCCACAATATCAGTGACAACAAACTGTTCACACAACTCAATGGGTATGGCTGCAGCTTACCTACCAGTGGGACATGTATTGTACCACACTCTGTGCTATGTGTTTGTAGCCATGTTCCCTATGTGGACACTATCATTGCTGGCCTGTTACGGACTATTCATCTGCATGCCATTGTCATGGCCACTATGGTTCCATATATAAATGTGGTATGCTTGCTATGTGTTGCTGCACATCTGTTGTTATGTGTTATTGGAGATATCTATGCATGCTGTTGGACATGTTCCGTGATTGTGTAGACTATTACTACCCATATATGTTTTATAACAGTGACACAATAGCATGTTTAGGGAATATTTGCCAGCAGAACCACCTCTCCAACCTCATCTGGCCATGTTACCAGGCCACATCACACGTGGGACCCACCCTGGAGCCTCCTCATCTACTGGTCCAATACTACCTTCAGGTGGAACCATCTCAGGGGATGTTCTCCCCCCCCCCCCGGGGGAGCGCACAGACATGATCCTGTCACCTGAGGTCATGTCCAGTGTCTGTTCCATAGCAGGCTCCACAGACACATGTGAGATGTGCTACATCACCTTAAGGCACCACTGCACATTCACAGGGTCCACATGCTCCTCCTGCTCAGCCTCCAGGCCAGGCAACTTCAGGGCCATGGACTGCTGTTGCGAGTAGCAATGGGTGGGAGGCTTGGTCCCATTGTTTCCATATGGGGGTCCATGGGGCTTCCACATCGCAGACTACACACACCATCCAGAGTGTTTACCCACCACATGTGTCATATACCACCCCTGTAGGCTGTCCTCTATATCTACCAACCCGGACCACCTCCACAAATATATCTGCCATACTTCCCCATATTCTCATTCCCTACATCACAGACAAGGGCAAAATGGTTCCAACAAGGGGTTTACATGTGACATACCTGTCCATGTTGCACAGACTTAAAGCTGTATATATCTGTATGTATTGCTATTTGTGCTGTTCCCTTGCACATAGCATGCAGCACAGTGGTGGTAATATAGGGGCCAGGTATTTACATACATATATGTGTGTGTGTTTATATATATGTAGACATGCGCATATATATATATATATATATATATATATATATATATATATATATATATATATATATATATATATATGTGTGTGTGTGTGTGTGTAGATATACATTACATTGTATATATGTGTTTATATATATATATATATATATATATATATATATATATATATATATATATATAAATATATATATATATATATATATGTCTACATATGGGTATCTGTATATCTGTATATCTGTAGACATACAAGTATATATGTATATATATATATATATATATATATATATATATATATATATATATATATATATATATATATATATGTATGCATATACATACCTATATATGGGGTACATTCAGACATCACGGCCACAATCTCAAAACTCCTTCCTGCACAGCTGGACTGTTCTGCCTTGCTACAACACGTACAGGTGCCACATATGGACACAGCCTAACATTAGGGGGTATATATATATATAGCCAGATTGCAGGTAACCCTATTACACACCTATGGCATTTCAGCATACTACAACACATGTTAACCTGAGTGTCCCGCAAGTGGTGGGCTCTGAAAACCATGTGTTCATCATTATGGCTTTACGTCCACCACCGGCTACTGGCCACAGTAATATACATCCCTTCCATTACACACCACACACTATATTGGCATACATCTTGTCAGTCAGTGCTTCTCTACACAGTTGGGTATGGCTCATTACCCACGTGACAGACTCTAATGTCCATAGCAGTTGTTCAGCTGAAGATCATTACAGCAGCAACACCTGATGGCACATGTATTTCATTCGACATCATTTACCCCAGTATTATGGACCAAGTACTACAGTCAATTACATGCATATATACTTCACATACCTTTTGTCTGGATGAGGTCTGTTGTGGATAGTGTCCTTGTAGGAGATAATTTTTTTTCACTCCTTAGCCTGCTTCCTTTGTTTTCTTTTTTGGTGTTGTTGTAGTTCTGGATCTGTTGTATGGTTTCTGTATGTTTTCCCTTTCTCTTTCTCTCTCTCTCTCTCTCTCTCTCTCTCTCTCCAGTAAATGGATTGAGCTGCTTGAAATAGATTGCAGCATGGCTTTCGTGGGTAATGCACATGATCAGGTGATGGCCTCTGCACCAATCAGTGTCCTCCACTTGCAACCTGCATGCAACATGCTGTGTAGTACTTCCAATTACCACTGTCATTGCAACCCACTACTATAAATCCCTGCATCATGTGTGCGTGGTCCCTTTACCTTTCCTGTATGGTAGACATCCTTCCTGTGTGTGGGCAGCAGTGTTACAAATGGCAGGTAGCATTACCTCTTACAAGAGAACTTGCACATTCAGGCCAGCTACATCTTTGTATGAGGTTCCAGAACTACAAACAGAGTGTGAGTACTGTTGTATGCATTGTATAGCAACAGTGTTACAGGGTTTGTGTGTTTACCATGGACTGCAGTCTGTCTGCATAGCTCTCAACTGTGTGCCTTTCCACTTGATGGCCAGGGATGTGCATGTTATGTTTTGCCTGTACATCACACAGGGCTTGAGTCAGATATATCCGTGGCTGTGTGTGTGTTGAGTGCTATCAGTACATGGCTACATCCATTTGTGTTTCTGACTTCATATTCCTGACTAAGGGTATGTTGCACAGTATCCTGTAACACCAGCAACTTGCTTAGTGTATGACAACACTATTTCACATATGAGCCTGTGTTCTAGCATCTGTCCTCCACCTACATACCAGGTTTTGTCCATATAACATGCTGTCAGGGGTTGTTATGTAGTGGCCACTGAGTATGTCATACTGCCATTCCTGCCATCATTCCACTACTGTTGTGCCACGCACACATTATATGGGTTGGGTCCATATATGTGTGGGCTTCATCTGCGCAATACATGTGTGCCCTTATGCAGTCCAGAGGCCAGTGTATATAACAGTGGTATATGGCCCTGTATGTCAGTCTATGGGGGGTGCATCATAACTAACCTAGACTGTTACAACATGTGAGGGGGTATCAGGGATAAGCTGTCTTAAGATATCTGGATGTACATTACCATAGAATTCACCTTGGGTAAATGCAGGCCTACTGCTTCCTGCCATACAAACTGTTCTGTTTGTCAGTGTGATTGAGATGGTTTCAGTTATGCCTTGTTATGTAACAGATACATCCCATTGTGTCATCTGAGGTCTTTACCCCCTAGAGATTGTGTGGACTATAAATCTGCATTATTTACTGTTGATTGATTGTTATCCTGTGGCCCAGTCTGTCTTTACTGTTGTACTATTTGAAGGCCTTGGCCTGGACAGCAACATATGTAATGCTTTCCGAAATACTGTATTAATTTATCTGTTTGACAGTTGCATTAGTCTGTTTATATGTATTTCAGAGTCTAAACAGTTAAAGGACATGGCATATACAACTGCAATAGTACACAAATAAAGCTTTCTCGTGTATGCAAACCTGTGTGTGATGTTATATCCTTTGACCCCTCTGTGGGTATATGTTGCAGGCAACTATTGTCTTTTGTATGGGTGACTTATACAGTGTCCAGTTGGTAAGGTGGCAAATGTAAGCATACTGGCCGTATGATGTGCACCCTCTAAATATGTATCTTCATATACATATCTCTGTGTGTGTATGTGTAATTACATATATATGTATATATATGTATATATATATATATATATATATATATATATATATATATATATATAAATATATATATATATATATATATATATATGTGTCTGTGATTCCACATTGTACATTCCCTATGGTAGCCAGACTGTATTGCATGATATGTCATTGATACCAGCCTGACATCATACAGCTGTGATGGATTACTGTTAACATCATGTGCTCATGTTGTGTCAGGTCTTGGTTATGGGACTTGCAACAGTTGGTACTGTATTGCAGGACAGACCTATTTGGCTGTAGGGGGGATATCAATACGGACAAGACGTATGTTGCTTGGGTCCCCTCACGCCCATTAATGGTGCCTGTGGGCATATATGTATTTGTTATGTTCTCTTTTATATATATATATATATATATATATATATATATATATATATGTGTGTATATATATATATATATATATATATATATATATATATATATATATATATATATATATATATATTTATATATATATATATATATATATATATATATATATATATATATATATATATATATATATATATATATATATATATATATATATATATATATATATATATATATATATATATAAAATATAAATATATATATGTATATAGTAATACATATATATCTATATCTATATATATATATAGATATGTATATATATCTATTTAGATATAAATATATATATATATATATATATATATATATATATATATATATATACACACACACACACACACACACACACACACACACACATATACATCTACATGTATAAATACATTTCCAGTACTGTTGAATGACTGTGCTGGGTGATATGTTTGTGAAAACATCAGGGTTATGTATATCTGACATGGCATAGTTGTCGATCACTTTGGTTGTGCTGTGCAGGGTCCTGGGTTCGAGCCTTGGTGAGTCTATTAATTTTGTTGCTGGGCAGAACAAGGGCCGTTGGATACAGAGTGATTAAGGCACTTTTAAGCAGTGGTAAGCGGGTTTGTGCGGGCTTGCGCGGAGGTAAGCACTGCTAACTTCTGGTTGCAGTTTCTTATATCCAGTTCGCTTCTAAATTGCTTAACCTGTGTAGGCATTGCTTACCCCCGTGCAAACAGGCTTAAACCCGCTTACTGCTACTTAGAAGTGCTTACCCCCTCTTACCCCCACGCTAATTTACTTAAAAGAAAAGAAAATAGGGTTGATAGGAAAGTGGTGAAAAACGGGCATGAAGAGGGAAAGACAGTAGGGAAAGTAGCTAGGGATGTGTAGGAAGGGTTTAGGGAAGGTTGATAGCTGTCCATTTCTTCTACAGCAACAGCTGTGCATATACACTGAATTTGGAGATAGATTTGGACACTCATAGCCCTGAGAGATGGATGAGGACAACAATAATATGTTGTTAAGCCAATCAGACCAGATTACATGTTTCCAATGGACACGTGTGCAAAATGGACAGCTATGTATGGGGCAAGATTTTTTTTTTTGGGAACAGATTGCCCCATTTTTTTCAGGTGAGAGTGGGATGTTGGAGAGGGATAGTAGGTATATTTGGTGCGATAGGTTGGGTAGGTTAACCGACAAGACAAACAAGATGCATACAGGGGCGGTATATGACATGTGGGGGGTAAACACCTTGATGGGGAGGGGTGTTGGGAAATCAGAGGCCCATGAGCCCCCTAGTGGAAACAGTGGGACTGAGGTCCCCACCCATGGGCAGTCACCACTGCACCTTCACAGCCCCAAAGGTGGCTGTGTTGGGGGCTGAGTCAAAGAGCCAGGCCAACCCTCTAGTCATGACACATGGCCCTCAAGCTGGCATAGCAGATCTTCAAACGCCCTGTGGAGTTCACTCTGCACCACACCCCGGACCTGCCAATGGGGGACAGGATCCTGTCCGTGCCTGCTCCTGAGGGGGGAAGCCCCATCCCCTGAGGAGTTTCCACCCAAAGGTGGTGCAGGACCATCAGACGAGGAGGTCCTGGGGTGGGTGCCAGATGTGCTGGTGCCTGGTACCATGGCCAGATGAGGAGGGACAGGTGAGTCCGCCGTTACCTGCATTCTCATACGTGCTATGGTGTTTATGTTTTATCAACATATGTGGGTTAGTAATAGTCAATACATTCCAGGATTAGGTATAACAGCATGCACAGATATTCCCATTAACCCAAACACCAGATATGGAACAGTTGAATAGCAAACAGAACACATGCATATATGGGACTACAGTGGTAATTACAACAGCATGCAGGTGCATTGATGGCACCATGCCACCAATGTGGGAGTATTTCAACATAGCACATGCATAGAAACAGATTTAAATAATTATCAAGCGATAGGACATATGTTCCAACATTACAGTTAAGTCATCACGTACCAATTGAGTTGGGTATTTAGTTTATTGTTGCAGATATGGTGGGGGGAGATATGTCAATTAACAACTAGTATATTCCTGTAGTTTGCATTACTTTCCTAATCAGTGCTGTTTTCTGTACATTACAAGTATTAGTACACTATGCTATTGCCTTACTTTGGACAGTGGTATGGCTGTCGACAACTATATACATAAACTGGTTTTATCTGCAGTATACACCTCTTACCTGGTATACCTGTGGAGGTATTGTTTGTTAACACTAACTCTTTCTACACATACTCCCAGATTCCAGGTTGATGTTATGCACATACCTGTCCATCTCTTTTTGCACAGACTCTAGGCATGTCTTGACCACATGCAGGTGAACCGGGGCATATTTCAACTGTTGCCGTCTTAAACCTTTCATGAATTACAGCACTCTTATACAGGACTTCCTAGACAGTTATATTATGTAGCACAATTTGGGTGAAAGTGATGAGTGATACCATATTATTCAGAGCAACTGCAATACTAACATTGCCATACAATAACAGAGCACACAGTGCCAGTACAGGATATCCATCTTTTATTTCTAGGCACAGTGTTCGTATCTGACAGACCTGTGGGAGCAATGTTTGTTAGCACTACCTGAATGTTGCCACACAAATTACCAGATTCCACATTAGTAGTATGCACATACATCTCCCTCTGTTACTGTACACACTCTGGTCACAGCTTGACAACACGGTGGTGTAGGTGGGACATACTTGGCTTACTACTCTCATGACATTTTGGGGAGTTGCTAGGATGACAGGTTTCTTCTCATAGATGTCTGACAATCAGTTGTATTTCTTGTTTGCTGCCTAAACATCTTGGATCATCCCACTGATTTCCTAGGGGGACAGGGTAACAGGTAGCAGATATGGGCTGATTTACTGGACATTCTGGACAGTTGTGGGGTATGATTCTGTATGCAGCCTACTACAACCCCCAGGATTTGAACCATGGCTGTGTGTGCTAAAAATACAATTCAGGTCTCAGTCGAGTGTGCTATTTGGATGTTGTTGTCTGTCTTTTCACTGTATTCTGTCTATGTCTCTCTTAGTTGTACTATATGACCTCTTCGGATTACACCAGTCATATACAGACATTCCTACACATTTTATTTATGTAGCACAGTGTGGGTAAGAGTGCTTAATACAACAGTACTATTAAGTGATTGCAAATCTACATTACCATATGATACCAGAGTAAACACATGCAGTCCAGCAGTTAGTCCTTTATGGTCAGACTGTTATGCTTTTATTTACATACAACCTATATGATACTCTTCCTGCCATATTCTTTGGTGTATGTAGTACATGCCTTAAACAATACAGGTTTTATACAGGCAATTAACTTACTACTACTTTTTGATTTATTTCCTATGACAGTACATGCAAGAGTATTACTAACCTGCCTCGCATCGCAACCACTCCAAGTGACATCCATGGGCCTCCTGGTTCACTTGCCACTGTGAAGGACATAAGAGGAATATTTAGACATAACTATCCATAATCTACATGAGCTGGCAATTATTAAACAGGTAGTGGACTGATACTTACACACACAGCTGGGATATCCCCTGTCCTCCTAGCCTCTTGGTTCTACTGATCCAAGAGATCCCCCTTTTGCCGCTTCAGGTCAGCATATTGATGCCTGACCTGCTCGCCAGTTTGGGGTATGCCAGTGGCACTGGTGAAGTCACGGGCAAGATGGTCCCAGGCTTCCGCTTTATATTGGGAACCCTGGTACTGGCCCTGCAGTAGTCTCTCATCATGGTCTTTCACAAGGAGTCCTGCCATAACTCTGGACTCCTGGATACCCCAGCACTGTGCCCAAAAGCACATACCCTCTCCCATTCCAGACATATTGCGGAAGCTACAACCAGTTATGAGATGTATTCCCGCCTGTTGGGTTTAAATAGGGCCAATTTCCCACACTATGCCATGATTGGATAGTTTTGAAAATGCTAAGCTATGGGGAAACCTGCTTACCTAAGGTTGTCATTGTTTAAAGGGGTATACCAATGGCCAGACTGAGTTAGCTGGCCTACACATTGCTTGCACCTACTAAGCTATGCTGTGCAATGATTAGCATTGCTTAAAATTTAATTTGCATTATATTGGCTTTTTGGCATTGTTTATTATTTATTACATGTTATATATGTGTTTGGTATCCATGATTCATGTGTACGTACAGTTTATGTGGTCCTTGTGTTTATTAGGGGATTTCAACACTTTATTACAATGACACCTCACATCTGGGCTTACTGCAGTACTCCAGTTCACATATTTATGTTATGTAGTAGGTTATACAACATAAAACTATATAGATTCCTTTCACATGTTCAGTTTGATTTTCCTATAGTGAGGATCTGTTTGGTGATACCTCAGTCTAATATACTGCTGTGATGGCTTAGTGATTAACTACTGTGACTATGGTATACAGGGTCCAAGATTCAAGTCCTGCAAAGGCTGTTTATTTTGTTTCTGGCCAGAACAGTGGCTGTTGCATACAGAGTGATTAAGGCACTTTTAAGCAATTGTAAGTGGGTTTGTGCGAGTTTGTGTGAGGGTAAGCTATGCTAACCTTCAGTGAAATATGCTTACAGAGAGTTAGCTTCAGTATTGCTTCACCTGTGTGCGCATTGCTTAGCCCCACGCAAATGGGCTTAAACTTGATTACTACTGCTTAAATATACTTACCCCCACATACTACTGCTTAATAGTGCTTACACTTGCTTACTAGTGCTTACTCCTGCTTACCACCGCACTAATTTAGACAGTTATGTCTAATGGTTCTTGGGAAGGTGGAGGATTTGGAAACTGTATGGAGTTATCATTAATAACACATTTTACCTTCCATTTGTATCCCTGCTTCTGTGTATATATACTGTATGGGGTACTTGTGATTATTGGTGGACTTTGCAACATTATGACACTGACACCTCACATCTGCATACTCCAGTTGGCAAATATGTGTTATTTAGTAGGTTATGCAACTAAAATTATTTTTCATAAGGTGATTTGACATGGAAAATGGAATGTACTGGAGTGGGACTCAAACTGGGAATGACTGCTCGTAAGGCGAATGCTCTGCCCACTACACTATTGCTGTACTGCTTCATTTGTATATATCTCACTTTTTATCCTCTTGTGCCATTTAAGCTGCATTAACCGCAGCTAAGCAATGGGCAAACCCGTGCACCTATGGTTAAATTTAATCTGTTTCATAAAGAAATACATATTTATATTTGATGTTTTAACTATTGCTCTTGTAATGTGGGGGGATGTTGCTGGGGGGATGCGAACACCTATGAGTGATCTCGCTCATTCTTTTATTAATACTCTGTTGCTCTTCATTTCAGAGGCATGTATATTCTGAGAGCTCTGCTCTCAGATACCCCCCCCTGCACTTGTACACGCTCTGAGTTTCGGAGCTCAGGCAGCGTGCCTTCATTAATATGCATGGCACACTGCCATCCTGCTTCTAAACGGCCACTTCCATGCAGGACTAAGCTAGTCCTGCATGGAAGGATAGAGAATCCGGGGGATAGATTGAAAACAACTACACTTGGTTTCAAATTGTTCCTCGTTGTGCCCTTTAATTTATAAATTGGAATCTCAACCAGAAAGAAAAATGGACATTTCTGCAACTAGCATTGCCAATTGCAATATCTACTAAATGTCTTTTAATTAAAGTTCCTTCCTTTTTCATTTCTTTTAATATTGCCTCATATCTTTCTTGTTAATCAGCCTTAAATTAAAAGCAAATAACCTTTTAGGGGGGATATTAAAAGACAAGCTGATAAATTTATTTGATACTTAAACATCTGCACTGCACAGCTAAGATGATCAGTATTTAGACATTTGTTTGAGTACTTTACTGCAGCACAAGGTAGTAAGCTTCTGTCAATGCAAAACACTAGCTCAAGCTAGAGACAGACTGCAGCAATGGCAATTAAAGACATCAGGCAAAATATGGTTGTATAAGGCAGCTGGCAAGTACATGTCAAAAACAACATGATACAGTTTGGCAAGCAAAGATTAAGACCAGAACCCTTTGTTGTATTCACAACGTAGTTATATAAGGATTATTGGTGGAAAACAGTAGGCTTTCTTTTCTGCAACCGATTTTTCATATTCTTGCCTAAAACTAAATGTTCCAAAGCATGATGTATGCCATTTAAACATGACTGAAAAACTTAAACCCAGGCTGGATCTTTATAATAGTCATCACTGTAATCTCATGAAAAGGATTACTATGTCTGTCATATTTTTGAGTCCTGGATTCAGAGTGTAACATTATCATCCTTCTATTTTTATTCAAGTCTCTGGAAGCAATTCTCATCTGGGCCTTGCCCCCCCCCCCAAAAGAAAAAAACATTTATTTACAAATTACCATGACTGACATACCTGAAGCAAATGGTGTGAGACAAGGGTTCTGTGACACTTAGCAGATATAGATGGTTTCTACCAAGAAATTTGTAGTACTTTACTTTTCAGATGATGACTGATGCAGTCTTACTACACATAACTTGCATGTACCAGATGTTGCAGAAAATATGCAGGAAAAATAGTTCTGCAAAGCTTAAATAAAATCACATTATTTTATGAGTGTGGAGAAAAAGAACCTTAAAGAATGTAGTACTTATCATTTGGGCATTTCTTTTATGCAAAACAGTTATTTGATTATAAAATGGAATAAAACCATGAATGATAAAAGAAACTGATTCTAAAGGCTGAATTAAGGTATAGATTGAAAACCACTTCACTTGGTTTCAAACTGTTCCTCTTTGTGCCCTTTGATTTATAAATTGGTATTTCAACCAGAAAGAAAAATGGACATTTCTGCAACTAGCTTTGTCAATTGCAATATCTACTAAATGTCTTTTAATTAAAGTTCCTTCCTTTTTCATTTCTTTTAATATTCCCTCATATCCTTCTTGTTAATCAGCCTTAAATTAAAAGCAAATAACTTTTTAGGGGGGATATTAAAAGACAAGCTGATCAATTTATTTGATACTTAAACATCTGCGCAGCTAAGATGCTCAATATTTAGATATTTGTTTGAGTACTTTATTGCAGCACAAGGTAGCAAGCAATGCAAACCATTAGCTCAAGCTAGAGACAGACTGCAGCAATGGCAATTAAAGACATCAGGCAAAATATGGTTGTGTAAGGCAGCTGGCAAGTCCATGTCAAATACCGCATGATGCAATTTGACAAGCAAAAATTAAGACCTGAACCTTTTATTGTATTCAAAATGTAGTTATATAAGGATTATTGGTGGAAAACAGTATGCTTTCCTTTCTGCAACCGTTTTTTCATATTCTTGCCTATATCTGCCATTCACTGTGCTGCTTTGTAAACTGATGTACTGAACAGTGAACCATTTTCTCTCTAAAATGCTTGCTTATTTTCTGTTAACTCATTAACACCTACATAGTGGAGAATGTCACACCTACACAAATCTTACAATCGAGATTGTTTTCTATAAAGTAAACTTAAAAAGCATAAGATAAACAAATGTAAATAGACTGAGAACAATAAAACTGACTAAACCTGAACAAATAGCAATGTTATCAGTAAGAAGTATTCTTTTCAGTGATAATAGTCAGTGGATTTACAGTCTTCTCCATAAATACTGTAATATATTATAATGCACACAGACTTCAAATTATATATTTTTTCTGAATTTATACAAATTTTCATATCTTAAAAACTATACAGACTATATATATATATATATATATATATATATATATATATATATATATATATATATATATATATATATATTGCTAGAATATTTATGTTTACCATACATAAGCTTTCACATGACAACAAGAAAAGTACACTTGTGTTAGTTGAAGTTACCATAACAGTAGATGTTAGAATGATCACTGCTGCAGCAACCTTAGCTATATGGTTTATATCTTGCCAAGGATGTAACAGCCAGCCAGCTTCCAACAATTCAGGGCACCTTCCATGGACTCAAACTTTCAAGCAGAGTGAGCTGAGCAGACTAAAAGGACAAGTTTGGGTGCAAAGCCCTTCAGAGCATTCCTGCCAGTAGATAGAGGAAGGCTGAGCCCTGAAAGCACAATGCTAGGAACAACAAAAAATATATGCCCAGAGCCCGGCATAAAAAACACAACAAAACAAGTGGGGGTGGAGGAAGAGCGCAGCTACTGCAGAGTGATAACTAGAAGATATACTGTTATGGTAAGTTTATTTTATGCAACTGTACTATGTTCTACATATTGACCACTGCTGCAGTAGCCTTAGCTACATGGGTAGATTACCATAGCTAACTATATTTGGGGGTTTGAAGGAGAAGAGTCCAGAACCCCCTAGCAAATGATCCTATCAAAGCTGATCTAGACCTAGAGAAGAAATTAAGCTTATGATGCTTTCTGAAAGCATGTACAGAGGTACAAGTAGTAGCTTCTAGAATATTTCTAGAATTCAACCCTTTTGAAAAAGTCATAGAGAAAGGCAAGGCCCTGGTAGAGAGGGCCTTGACCCTGCCTAGATTTGTTATGGTAATTATAACACAAGGTAATAGCCTTAGACAGCCATTTGGAAATAGTCTGTTTTGACACAGGTTGTTCATTCTTCTTGCTGTCACAAGAAATGAACAATTGATCTGAAGAGCTGAAAGATTTAGTTCTGTCAAGATAGTACATGAGTTTTCTATGAACATCCAAGGTATAGCATATCCTTTCTCACTCATTTTTAGGTTCAGGAAAGAAAAGGGGAAGATGCACAGTTTGGCTTAAAGTAAACTTGGAAACCACTTTAGGCATAAAAGAAGGGTTAATTCTCAAACAAACCCTATCCCTGTGGATAATGAGATAGGGTTGGCTCACCATAACAGCTTGCAACTCAGATACCCTTCTTGCAGGGGTCATATGATCATAGGATCATAGGATCATGGGAGGTTACTAGGCTAATTGCCCTGGGGCCCTTACAAGCCTAGCCAAGAGTTTATCCCCCAAAAATAAACCTCAGTCAGCACCTGTCACCCTGTTAATAAAGGACAAAGTGGAACCCCTGGGACAAATTTGTGGTTTCCCATCCACTCATCAAAGTTGCACTTGAAGAGAGTCAGTGAAGTACTCTGTCTGACATTTATGGGAAGTCTATTCCAGAGATGAGGGATCCTCTGAGAGACAAACCCCTCTGTCTAGCAAGTTTTGTTGATGTCGCTTATTAGATTTAGGCCTTTCGAGTGGGTAATGCGCAAGGAGTTAGACTTACAGATATGGAGCATCTCTAGTAGGGCAGGGTCTAATATTGCCTTGTAAGCAAGACAAAGATCACCTCTGAATAATCTGTACAATGCTGAACAGAGTGATAGTGATTTGAGCCTGTCCACATAGGACAGGTGTTGGAGGCCATGGATTCTCCTTGTGAGGTATTTCTATGGCCTTTCCAGTTGGTACAGGTGTTTGGATAGGTACATACCAAGCGGGTTGTTGGTGTTATACTCAATTATAGGCTTAATGAGGGAGGAGTACAGAGAGGTAATAGCCTCCTTTTTTCTATATGCAATTTCTTTACTTATGAGATGAGCCAAGTAAAAGGCTTTTCTGACCACTGCCGCTACATGATGGTCGAATGTAAGATTGTTGTCAACCTGAGTACCCAGGCCTCTTACCACAGGTTGTGTGCTTAGGGGGTTGCTGTTGGTGTGGTAATCAGTAGGGGCCATGATTTTGCCAAATGGTATGATGATACATTAACTTAAGGCCATGACTTTGGCACCAGACATTTGTTGCTGTGAGACCCTCCTGCAGTATGTTAACATCATTTGGGGAGTCATTGAGAGCACGCAACTTACAGTCGTCCAAAAACAAGGTCAACCACATGCCCTTTGTCTTTGCCTGGACGTCCAAGAAGTAGATGCCAACAGTAAGGGTCCCAGGATAGATGCCTAGGGAACACCACTAGTGACAGGTCTGCTGTCAGACGTGGTGGCAAAACTGTTTTTCATGTTAACAACCTCAAGTCAGCCAGATTAGTTGGTTTAAATGGAGAACGTCTTAGCTTCTCTAATGCAAAATTAAGATCCCAAAGAGGGGCCATCAGTTTTCTAGGAGGCCACTTATACAAAACTCTTTGAAGAAAAATTTACATCAGACTGTATTGAAAGAGGATTATCCATGAGCAGACATGCTGAAATTGCTGAAAAATGAACCATGATAGAGGAATAAGAAAGACCATAGGACAGTAACTCACAGAAATATTGCAAAACCAGAGAACAACTAGCCCTGAATAGTTGCCAGTTTTGTTGTTGGCACCATCTAGAAAACCTTTTCCATTTGCTTATATATGATTTTCTAGTAGCAGGCTTTCTTGCCTCCATTAATACTTGCTGCATGTCCTCAGAATACAGTTGCCTAAAAAAATTATAACAGTATCATCTGGACAGTCAACTAAAAATGATTGATGTCAGGGTGTATCAAACACCCCTGGTCTTGTGTAAAAAGATCCAGTCTGTGAGGAAGTGTGTGGTAATTGTTCCTGGCCATTTGCAAAAGAAGGGAGAACCACAGCTGCCTGGGTCAGAAGGGAGTCACCACAATAATCTTGGGGGATTCCTTCTGAATCTACTGAAATACCCAGAATATTAATGGAAAAGGTGGAAAGGCATACAGGAACATTCCTGTCCAAAGAAAATAAATGAAAAGGCATCTGTCTCACAGGCATTCCTGCATGGAGTCAGGAACAGAATCTTATCAACTGAATGTTCAGAGGAAGGAAAGAGGTCAAATCTTGGGAGACCCTCTGATCTAGTTTCCATTTGTGAGGGGTTTGCCCTGTCATGCTCAGCTTGTCTGCCACACAGTTTTGCTTTGACAAAATATAGAATGCCTGTAGAGGGAAATTGTGTTGTGAAGCTATATACCAAGCTGAGATGGATAGTCTACAAAAGGGGGTATGACCTTATTACCCTTGCTTGCTGATGTATCACATGATTGTGGCATTATCTGAAACCAATTGAAAAAGTCCTGATGATGGTTCTGAGAGTTGAGTGCCTTGATGAGGGCAAGCATCTCCTTGATATTTATATCCCTGCATCTGTTCTTGGTGTCCCACATCCCATGCACTTTCATCTCTCCTGAAACTGCTCCCCAAGCAAAGTTAGAGGCATTGTGGTGACTGACTGCTTTGGAGCAGGGAGGGAGAATGGGAGAACTGGATTTAATGATATATATTGCCTCCACCAAAAGATTTATCTTAAAACAAACTCCAGGACAGGGATCTGAAAAGATAAGGGGTTTTGATGCTGTGACAAAAGAGATTTCATACACCACTGTATCTTTCTCAAATGAAAATCATAGATGCCACGAGACTCAAAATCTTGAGGCATTCCTTCACAGTGACCAAATTCTGAGTAGAAAACTTTAGAAATAGATCTAAATAAAGATCTATTTTTTTCCTTTGGAAGAAAGTTCTTTGACATGAGGTGTCTAGTTGACATCCCAGGAATAAAACCCAGTGTGAGGAAGTCAAGAAAGAATTTTGAATATTCTCTTGGAATCCACGTTTGTGCAGGAGATCTCTCAATGCAGAGAGAGATTCCTAACATCTTGAAAAAGTCTATGCAAAGATAAGAAAGTCACCTAAATATGGAAAAATGTGGATACCCTGTAGTACAACATGAGCTATAATAACAGATCATTTTTGAACACTCTTGGTGCAGTGGGTAGTCCAAAGGGTAAGGCAGAGAACAGATAATATGATCCAGACACACAAAATCTTAAGAAACACCTAAAGTCTGGATGAATAAGATGTGATGATATGCATCTTTTAAACATAATGTTATCAGGAAGCTTGAAATTTTGAATTTGGGTACTATCACAAACAAATTTAGGAAAGAAAGATCCAGAATGAGTCTCCAAGCATTTTCTTTCTTTGGCACTAGGAATATCCTTGAATGAAACCCCTCACCCACCTGGGAAGGAGTAACTTGTTCTATCACTCCTACCACTCCTTATGACAGCATGTGATATGGAAGAAAAAGAGTCTGATCTGCAGGATGAAGAATGACTTCCTGGAAAGGAGGAATTTCCTTCCAAGGCCATCTGTAACCTTGATGAATTTTCAGAACCCATTTGTCTGAAACAATCTATTGCCAAAAAGAAAAATGGAGATTCAGACTTTCTGGAAGAGAAAAGGGACCAGGGTAGGAAAGGATCACAAGGTCTCTTGAACAGTCATTCAGACTTGATGGACTGTCTTTGTTTTTGGGAGGTTAGAGATTTCTTTTTAGAACTCCTTGCCATTTCTCCTTAAACATCTGTTTACCTAAATTCTGTTGAGGTTATTTATTATATTTTTTACCAAAATTGTATGAGGAAAAGGGCTCTCCCCTTAGAAATTTGAAAAAGTAGGGATGAAAAATCTTAGGGATTCCCTAGATCACCTTGCCCCATTAATTAAGCTTTTTGACCATATCTGCATCTGAGGGGCCAAACACTAAATCCCTATCCAAAGGATAATTTAACATGTCTTTTTTACATTATCTGGGAGGTTCTGATAATGCACCTCCTTAAAACAGTACCTTTAGGACAATAACCCTGGAATAAGTATCAACAGAGTCATAAATACACTGCAAACAATGAGTAGTGACCTGTGCAATAGAAGAAACTCTCACATTTAAAGCAGACTTTTCTTCACAAGAAGAAACGGTAGATAAAACATTCCTCATACTTTCACAGGTTGTCAGAACAAACTAAAATATGAGCCTGACAATTCAAAATTCTGAAAATCAAAGTAGCAGAAGTATATACTTTCCCCATACCTCTCAATCATTTTCCCATCCTTATTAGAAAGAGCAGTTTTGGAATTAGCTAAGTGCTTAGCAGCAAAGGATACTTATAGCTGCTGGGTCGGGTTTGGGAATAGTGTATACAAATTTCAAAGACTGAGGAACTTTATGAATCCTATCTGCCTTTTTAGGGACAGCTGACTGACTATCAGGAAAACTGAAGGCAGTTAGACACCCATCCCCTAAAGCAGACAGATCAGGAGGAATGTCTATAGGTTTTGGAAAATCCTTCAGTAACAACTCATATTATTTTCTGAGGGACTGAGAAAAATGAGTGTGCACCCACTGAAGACACTGGGACATGCTAGCAATAGTCTCTGAATCAGAATTCTGAGGAAAAAAACATGAATCCATCCCTGCATCTTACTTTTCAGATTCAGAATCTTAAATCTCTTTGGGAAAAGAAGAATCCCACTATCTTTTAACAAGAAGTACTTTACAAAAAGGATCAACAGCCTGAGTCAAACCCTGAGCCAATCCCAGTACGCTACTCCTATCCAAGGAAATTTGAGGAGGACTAGATACATGATTTCTTTTGTTTGTTTCTTTTTGACAGGAAAATGGGGCCAACCTAATGGCAGCAGCTGCTTCTACAGGGATGGGCACAGCATTCTCATACAACAGAGAAACCTTCCCTATTCCCTCACTCAGGACTTACAACAGTGGCTCTCCCTTGCCAACTGAGGGGACTCTAACAGCCACATAGGATGTGCCTACCACTGGTTCATAGTGGCTGTAGGTGCTACACCAGAGGAATCTGGGGTAAAAGTGGTCTGAGATACAGCAAATGGTCACAGTAGAGTCACCCACCTACAACTGAGACAAATTGCCAGACTGCTGTGATGGCAAAGCTGTTTGCTTAACTTTTTCTTTTTGTGGCTGTAAGAAAGACCAGTCATGGGACTGGTAGCCTGATCTTTGGTCAAGATGAAAATGGTGTCTCTTTCCTGAGGAAGACAAGAAGCAAATGTCAATAAAACTATCAGTCCACCAAAGTTACTTTTTTGAAAGAAAAACACAGCAAAAAGCACTTTTAAACATTATGGAAGCACCATAACGTAAAAATAAACTGAATTTCTCAACAGGAAATAAAGTTTCAGTTAGTATGCACAACTTTTAGAGCGACAGAAAGAAACAAGTGATCTGTTTTAAACAACCTTAAAGTCTTGAGACAGTCCATTAAATAACAACACCCCTAGCTTTAAAATAACTTTCCTGAAGAGGAAAGTAATAAGACAGCAACACATTTTAAGGAAATGTAAGTTTTTTTCCCCCCAAAACAAACTTATCTGCCCAGCAAAGAAAAGCACAAGCCAATCACTGATCCTCAGAAGACTCAGAAGAGCGCACTCTTCAGCAGCAGTTAAGCTCTGAAGGGCTTCATGCCCAGACTTGTGTTTTAGTCAGCTTAGCTCAATTTTCAGTTCGGGGGCATGGAAGGTACCCTGAAAATTTGGAAGCTGGCAGGCTGTTATATCCTTGGCAGGATATAACCCATATAGCTTAGGCTACTGCAGCAGTGATCAATATGAAGAACATTGCCTCTATAACTGCATGTTTGAGATATTTACAGAAGTATGAAAACATGCTTAATTGCCTAATTAGTGATGCAAGTAATACTGGATATCTCTCAAGATGAGCAGCTTACAGTGCAAATATCAGACACTGTTCTTCAACAGCATGTAAGGTTTCACTTGATGTCATGCAACAGTTTGTAAGACACTTTTTACAAGTATTAACAACATATGGAAATATTGCTTAATTTTATAACTACTAACAAACAACAAGCAATATTTCCAGTATAATGTGATATGTACCACCACTGACAGTGAATAGTCCTGTCTCCCATATTGGTGTTTCACACTGTACATCTCAATGAAATGTAGGTCACTTATGAAAATATGAACATAGATATGAAAATATAAATAATAAATGACAAAGATTAGTTTCTCCCTGCAGGACATCCTAGACTAACAAACTTAGTGTCATTTTGTGAATAACTTAATGCTCTTTCTAATACTGCCTATTATTAGCTGGTAAGTCATTTAGTTAAAGAAGTCAAATCCCAAAACGTTCTGGATACCATAAGGAGGTATGGGCATGAGCTGGAATTATACAAGAAAGGTATTATAGGCTTGAACAAAATAAAGTGCTGTTTCTGGAAATGTATGTTTAGCGCAATTTAAAGGATTTAATACAAAGGTATATTAGATGAGGTAATTTTTTCTAAAACTAAAATTGGGAACAATTTAATAATTGAGAAACCTGTGATGCTTTTATTTTATTTCTTGCCCAAGACACATAAAGAAGGTTGTTCTCCAACAGGCCATCCAAAAATAAGTGGCTCTGGAAGCTTCCAGGAGCAGGCTGGGTCAAAGATACATAAGATTATGAGTGAGTATACTTTGGGCTTGCAGTCTTGCATACATGACACTTTAATGTTACTTGAGAAATTTCTAATGTATTATGGTGGGATGGGATTTTTTGTGACTATGGATATTGCTAATTTGCATACTAGTATACAACATTGTAGTGGTATAGAAGTGATTTTATATTTTTAGGAGATAGTTCCTTTTCACATATAATATTAGAGTTATTGATTTTTGCGTAAGTTCTTTGTATTTAATAATGAATTTTGCAGACAAAGTACAATACAGCCATGGGCACCTCCTTCATTCCTTCTTTCACATCTTTGTTGATGGGAATGTTTGAAATAAAGGAGATGTTTGTTCATGTGTTTTTAAAACATATCAACAACATTCTTTTTATAGTTAAAGGAAGCAACATTACTTTTAAGGCCATGAAATAATTTTTTCAAAACTTTAAAAGTAATAGATTTTATCTGGGCTTTATATATCAGTATGATACTCAAAATATTATTTTATTTAGTTGCAATGTTGGTCAAATGAGGCTTTACTATGTAAACAGAGTTGTATTGTAAACCAGGTCATTCTAATAATTTCCTTCATGCTACTAGTTTTCATCCCAATCATATTATTATAAATTTAGCCATTGGGGAATAATGTAGCGACTTACCTCTTTGCTCAAAATGGACATATTTCCAAGGAAAACCTAGCAATATTACTACAAGATTTACTGACATATTTACACGGAAATCCTAGCAATATTGCTACAAGTTTTACTAAGAAGTTATAATCCTAGAAATACTGAGCATACATACTGGAAGTTTTTTAACAAAAATAAGGCCTTAATTAAAAGATCAGATATACTGGGCAAGGAGTATACAAACAAAATAAAATAAAAAAGGCAGAAAATTGTTACTTGGTAGAATATAATACATGTGCAGTATATTTAAAATCCATTTTAAAAGACTTTTTAAGAAGAATGCGATAGTCGAGGTGTTTACCCAAGTGATAAATGGAATTACTGTAAACATGTTATTGACAACATCCACACTATAACTAATAAGAGTTTTAAAACAGTAAGTCATTTTGCATGTAATTTCACATGTGGTCCTTCTTGCACAAGTTTGTTGATGGGAATGTTTGAAATGAAGTAGATGTTTGCTCATGTGTTTTTAAAACATATCAACAACATTTTATTTATAGTCAAAGGAAGTAGCATTACTTTTAAGGCATTGAAATATTTTTTTCAAGACCTTAAAAGTAGTAGGTTTTATCTAAACTTTACATATCAGTCTAATACTCTGAATATTATTTTTTTAGCTGTAATGTTATATGGTAGATGAGGCTTGATTATAGAAGCAAAGTCACATCATAAACCAGGTAGTGCTAATAACTTCCTTCATGTTTCTAGTTTCCCTCCAGGTCATATTATGATGGATTTACCCTATGGGATATATTGTAAGTCTTATGTCTTTGCTCACAATAGACTGATTTCCAGGAGAAAAATATGAATATTACTACAAGTTTTCATAGGATCATAGGATCATAGGAAGTTACTAGGCTATTAGCCCTGAGGCCCTTATAAGCCTTGCCAAGAGTTTAGCCCAGGTTTAGACAAGTCAGCACCCAAAGCCCCTCTCCAACAAGGGCACAGGTGGAATCCCAGGGGTGTATTTTCTGTTTTCCATCCAGTTATCCAGGTTGTGCTCAAAAAGGTATAATGAGGCACTCTGCTTGACATGGAGAGGGAGTCTATTCCACAGATGGGGGATTCTCTGGGACACAAATCTATCCCACCAACAAGGCCTAGTGTTATCACAGACCTGGTTGAGGTCGAGCGTATGGGTTGCTCGAGTAGAACTTGACTTGTGGATATACATCAAGGTGAGGTCTGAGATTGCTTTGTATGCCAGACAGAGATCACCTCTGAGTAATCAATGTAAAACTGAAAAGAGGGACAGGGCTTTTAGCCTATCTATGTAGGGTAGATGTTTGAGGCCATGGATCCTCCTGATGAGGAACCTCTGTGGTCTCTCCAGCTGCTGCATGTGCTTTACAAGGTACATGCCAAAGGGGGTGCTGTGCTCAATAATTGGCCTTATTAGGGAAGAATACATGGATGTTATGACCTCTTTGTCCCTGGATAAGAGAACCTTACTTATGAAATGGGCCATGTAGAAGGCTTTCCATACAATGGAAGCAACATGGTGGTCAAAAGTCAGGTTGCTATCAACTTGGGTTCCCAAATCCCTCACTACTGATTGTGTACGTAGGACATTGTTATTAATGTGATAATATGTAGGGATGTCACTCTCCCCAAAGGGGATGATTATACATTTTTTGGCATTCAGCTTAAGGCCATGTTTTTGGCACTAGTCATTTGTTTGGGTGAGACCATCTTGGTGGACGTCAACATCATTTGGGAATTGATGACTGCGCCCAACTTGCAGTCATCTGCAAACTTGGTCAGCCATAGCCCACTTGGCCCACTTGTTTTTGGCCTACATCTCAGAGAAGTATATCCCAAATAACAGAGGTCCCAAGACCGATCCCTCGGGTACACCACTCATTATGGGTCTACTGCTTGAGGTGGCTTCCCCCATGTTGATTAGGTGGGTTCTATCAGTGAGTCAGTTTGCTATCCATCTGGTAACATGGATTGATGCCTAGTTGAGAGAGTTTATCTAATATGCCCGAATGGGGAATAGTGTAGAAGGCTTTGGCCAGGTTAAGGTAAGTGATGTGCACCGTCTTCCCCCCATCCATGGCTTTGGCGACTGTCTCAAAGAAGTAGACCAGATTTAACAGAAATGATTTCCCCTTGAGAAAGCCAAACTATGTGGGGTTGAGTGTTTGGAGGTTGCCAATTTCCCCTGTTAATGAGGTCCATGATAATCTGTTCCATGGCCTTGCAGATCAGGCTAGTAAGGCTGCTAGGTCTATAATTTCCTGGATAGGCAGATGCTCCACCTTTGTGTAAAAGGTTGACAGTGACTGTCCTCCACTTGGCTGGGACAAAGCTTAATGGTGCTGCAAGTTAATGCCTGAGTTCATGTAGGATGCAGCCTGGGATGTTATTGTGTCCAATGGTAGTAGGTTGTATGCATATTTTCACCCAGGAATGTGTGAATATGTGTAGAAACAGTCATGTAGTGTTAACAGATCTCTCCTCCACAGGTCTGCCAGGTAAGGAAATGTTTGTAGTAGCTGTAAGAAGGCTTTACTAATGCACTGTGTAAAACACTTCGACTGTCCAACTCCATGCCTGTAAATGACAGCACAATACGTACATACACCAAGCACTTTGCCCGATACATGTCCCTCAAGTGTCACGCTGTCCTGGCTAGTGGTCACTGCTGCCAATAACCAGGGAGACAGATAGAAATCCTGGTGGAGTATGTCAATAGCACACCCACACATCATGAGTGTAGGGCACCCCTTTCAGTTTTACGTATGTAACCCTGAATATGTGAATATGTGTAGAAACAGTCAGGTAGTGTTAACAGAATTTCCCTCCACAGGTCTGCCAGGTAAGGAAATGTTTGTAGTAGCTGTAAGAAGACTTTGCTAATACACTGTGTACAACGCTTTCACTGTTCAACACTAGGCCATAGATAGATGTAAAGTGAGGCCAGGCCTGGAGAGTAATGAATAGCATCATGATCAGTACAGTGTGAAATATTAAAGCCTATACAGTTGCTAATTGACTGCCCTCTGTCTCTTCCACTCTTATCTGCATCAATAATATATGCACATAATCAATGGGTATGTTTTCTCCAAACCTACTGTTGGGACTTGTGTCCTGTTGTTCTACAAATATTGACTTGTGTGAATATTAATGAACCTTGTTCAAATACTATCATTGGTGGCCTGTTGCTATCAATGTTACCTGCATGATGTTATAATGCTTACTGTGGTTCCATTTCTGCATGTGTTCTGTTTGCTAAGCAATTGTTTCTAAACTGTTTTATAGACTCAACTGGAACAGCCATGCATGCTGTTATAACTAATCTTGAAATGTGTTGTTCACGACTAATCAACATATTTTGAAAACTTCAACACCATAGCACATCTGGGAAGGCACATCCCGGCAGATCCCCCTGTCCCTCCTCATCTGGCCATGGCACCGGGCCCTAGCACATCTAAGACCCAACCTGGGACCTCCTTGTCTGCTGGCCCTGGTCCACCTTTAGGTGGAACCGCCTCAGGGGATGGGGCTCATTCCACCCCCGGGAGCGGGAGCAGACAGGAACCTATCACCTGTAGTCAGGTCTGGGGTTTGGTGCGCAGCACCATCCAGAAAGTGTTTGGTAGTCAGCTGTGACAGATTGAGGGCTACCTGGTGCAGCTTGAGGGTCAGCCTGCCCCTCCTGTCCAGCCCCTAGCACAGCCACCTTTGGGGCCTTGAAGTTGCAGTGGTGACTGCACATGAGTGGGGACCTCAATCCCACTGTAGCCATCTGGGGGCTCATGGTCATCTGATTCCCAACCACCCTCCCCGTCAAAGGTGTTTACCCCCCACGTGTCATATACCACCCCCTGTCTGCTATCTTGTCTGTCTTGTCGGTCTTCCTACCCAACTTACTTCCCCAATTTTACCTACTATCCTTCCCCAACATCCCACTCTCACCTTAAAAAAAAGGGCATCTGCCCCCCCCCAAAATTTCTCCCCATACATAGCCGTCCATTTTGCACACATGTCCACTGGACATGTAATCTGGCCCAGTTGGCTTGACAATGCATTACTGTTGTCCTCACCCCTCTCTCTGGAGTTTGAGTGTCCAAATTCACCTCCAAATTCTGTACAAATGCACAGCTGTTGCTGTATAAGAAATGGACAGCTATGGACCTTCCCTACACCCATCCTGAACAGCCCTAACTATCTTTCATATTGTTTTTCCCTCTTCGTGCCCCTTTTTCACCACTTTCCTATCACCCCTTTTTCTTTACCTTTAAAGAAATTAGTATGGGTGTAAGCGTGAGTAAGTGGTAGTAAGTGGAGTAAGCGAGTTTGCACCATGCTAAGTGAAGCCAACATAGATTAAGCATCTGTACATTTAACTATGTGTTGACATCGCTTAGCATCACACACACACGTGCATACCAACTTACAACTGCTTTAAACTGCATTAATCACTCTGTTTCCATCAGCCACTGTTCTGCCTAGCAACAAAATAATCAGCCCTGCCAAGTCTCAAACCCAGGGCCCTGTACAGCATAGTCAGAACAATGAACTACTACACCATTTCAGATTAAGGATCTGCTTATGTTTTTTCAAACATATCATGCAGTAGAGTCATTTGTTGCTCATGCTTTTTCAAACATATCGTGTAGTAGAGTCATTCAACAGTAGGGAAAATATTCTGTAGAATGAGTCAGGTAAGGCCACAGTGCACATCAATTTATTCATGTAGCAGTCATACTGTCTTCAATAGAGTATCTAGATGCATAAGTCAGTTTAAACTGCATTTGTGGGTGGGGTTTAGTAATGCACACAAGTGCACATCTGTGGTGAGGGACAGCAGATTGTGTACTATCATAGCTTGTACTGTACCTGTGCAGAAATGTAGCATTCATCTTGTACCAATGCCAAATGTGAGTCTGCTGACAATACCTCTCCCCCACAACTACATAAGTACCTCTGGTCTGCATGTGGGACAGCAGCCTTAAGCCGCTGAGTATATGAATTTCCTGTTGTGGCTCACCAGTACCCTAGGCATGTTAAGGTCATGCATGTGACCATGCACACAACTGTTACTCTCAGCTATTTTGCAATATCTGCATGTTCACTTGTGGTGGGGTTAACTACATTGCATCACAGTGGTCATCACAGGGTCCTATTTGCAGGAGATGTCACATATCTGTTGCATACCTCACAACCTGTCATTGCAAGAAAAATGGACAGAACTGACAAAATCGGGGGACAAAGGTCCAAAACTAGGGACATATTTTATAAGCTAGTTTTATACAGTGCATATAAACAGTGTACACACACCTGTTAGAATGCCAGGTATTTGCAAAATACAAAAATGAGAGCACAATAAATCATTTCCGATCCCTTCCAACCTTTCATGTGACCTATAACCTGTACAATTCAATTGTAAAGCAAACATATCTGTTAGGGGATCAATTATGACACATAAAAAATGTACAAGAAGCTAGATGTATACGTGTGCACAAGTTTAAGCTAATACTGTGTTGAAGCACTTTCGATATTATTACAGCATTATGTCTTCTTGGGTACACATCTGCCATCAATTACAGAGATTTTTTGATTAACAGCAAATAATGGTCAGCTGTCCTACTAGGATTATCCTAAATTTACTCAATTGACTGCTGCAGCAACAGCCATAGTTTGCATACAGCTTGCAAATCAGCAAAGGGATCTCATTTGTGATAGGTATCACCCCAGAGAAGGGTACACACACATTTCCACAGCAATGCATATACAATGGAACACAGTGAAGACAGTCATCAAATGGTGGTGGAAATATGGGGCAACAATGACATTGCAAAGAACTGGACATCCCTCCATATGTGTGGAAAAGACAAGACCCAAACTGGTCAGGGAGGTTGCCAGGAGACCTACAGCAATACTACAGGAGTTGCAGGAATCACTGGCAAGTAACAATTGTGTACTACATGTGACAACAATCTCCCGTATTCTCCACATGTCTGGCCTATGAGTTAGGGTTGGAAGATGGAAGCCTTCTCACACACAGAACAACATCCAGGTCAGGAAAATTTATCAGGAAAAATACATAAGGTCCTCCAATAGCATGTGGGGAAATGTGTACTGATGTAATGAGACCAAGTTTGCACTTTCTGGCCACAATACCAAAAGGTTTGTTTGACACAAGAACAACACTGTGCATCACCAAAAGAACACCATCCCCATGGTGAAGCATGGTGATGGCAGTATCCTGCTTTGGGTTGCTGTTCATAAGCTGGAAGTAGGCCTGTAGCCAAGGTTGAGGGGATTAGGAACAGTTCAAAATACCAGTGCCTTTTGGCACAAAATTGTCATGTGTCTGCTAGAAAGCTGTGGATCGAGAGGACTTACACCTTCCCACACAAAACTGACCCATACCATACATCAAAATCCATAAAAGAATGTCTTCACCAGAAGACAATCAATGTTTTGCAATGGCCCAGCCACAGTCCACAGAAGCATCCAATAGAGAATTTGTGGGGTACCCTGAAGAGGCCTGTATAGAAGTGATGCCCTCGCAATTTGACAGAGTCGGAGAGCTTCTGCAAGGGATAGTGTACAAATATTGCTAAGTCAAGATGTGCCATGCTAATACACCTTCCCAAGAGGACTGACTGATATTATGAAATCAAAAGATGCTTTAACTATGTATTAGTTTAAGGGTGTGCATAGTCATGCAACCAGCAGATTGTACGTATTTCAACTTCTACATGTAACCCCTAACCGATGTGTTTGTTCTTCAATTGGATTGCACAGGTTATAGATCACATTAAAGTGGGAAATATTATCACATGATTTCTGTGGTCTCATGTTATATATCAGGCAAACCTGGCATGTTAACAGGGGTGTCTACACTTATAATATCCAGTGTAAGCTTAGAAAGTTGTTAGTGTAACCAGTTCTGTTGTAACATACATGTACAGTAGGTTTTGAAGAGTGAGCCTCAAAATATGTCATTAAATAGTGACACCAGTCCTCATATCATCCCAGTAATGTGTCAGACAAATACAGGATTTATGACGAACAGACCAGAAATATGAGCCACACATGTAGACATTCAGTGACACTCTGCACAGTTGAGAGGTATGTTCTGTAGGGGTTGCCACTGTGCTATACAGATGAAAAGCAATTATGTGTACATGGGTGCAGTGTGTGCTACTTGAAGGCCCATCACCTGCTAACACTACTCACAAATCACAGAGGTGTATATAAGTTGTAACACGAAATGGAAAGGGCTGCACTGCATGATGCTGAGGGCCTGTCCAGGGTGTGTATGTAGTGGTCTGACTGAGTTGTGAATGTCACCGGTTAGTTATTGTGAGGTCTGTGTAATGCCTGTCTGCCACCTCACCTGTATGTGTGCGTGTGTGTATGTGTGTGTGTGTGTGTGTGTGTGTGTGTGTGTGTGTGTGTGTGTGTGTGTGTGTGTGTGTGTGTGTGTGTGTGTGTGTGTGTGTGCATGTGTGTGCATGTGCATGCGTATGTAACAGCAAATGGTATAGTGCAGATATTAATTTACATATGTTGTGTCTTTCCCCCACAGGTGGTCATGGTGGTCGTGGTCCCTCCTACTCAGTATCTGGTGTCAGTGTCTTTGCAGACTCTGGCAATGATGATGGTCATATTCAGGCACAGTTGGTGTTGTCAGAGGCTGAATCTGTACCATTAGTTGGCATCCCACAGTCATCCACAATGTCCTTGCACACACTCAAAATGCCAATACATGCCCCATCCCCAGCAGCCACAGATGATGGACAGTTGTCAGGTCATGGTATGGAACAGGCTAGTGTAGTGACTATGGCAGGTGTGAGTGTAGACACTGTCCATAGCCATAGCCAGAGTGCAGGTGAGGTCCCACACAGGTGGATGGACACGGATGCTCACAGGAGAACTGCTGCTTGTCAAGCCGCTGTCACAAGTGCCACAGCAGGGGTCACCAGACGCATGTTTCAGGCTGTCATGGATGCATAGGCAAGTAGTGAACGCAACACCAGACAAATACTCAGGCTGGTGGATGCAACTCTTTCTGATTTATGTGGCAACATACATGACCTTGCTGAGGCCACATGCCAAAATACTGAGGTCATGAATAGACAGTGGGGTGAGTCCTTAGCAATCCTCGACAGTGGCATGTCTGTGCTAGAGCCTGTGGTGGAAGATAGGCATCAACCACATGGATATAGGTCAGCACCAACATCAGCTAAGAGTTTATGGGGCCGTGGACCTTCACACTCCTGTAGTGGCAATGACATCAACACTACCAAAGGGGGGGGTTGCTGTCCACATCACAACAGAGCACACCATGGGCACGTGGTCCTGGATGGTCCCATCAGGGACACAGATCCAGCAGCCACCATCAGGAAGCAATACTGCATCTGGTCTTGGGCCTGGTGGTGTGAGTGAGACTCCTAGCAGGACCAGTTCATGAGTCCGTGGCGAAGACGGTGAACTGGACACCCTGCCATGTATGGTCCACAGCTGTCCAACATACCCCTGTGTAGGACAACCACATGGCTTGACTGTGTGAATACATACACACACACATCTGTATCAAAGGCAGGTCACCTCCAAAAACACACAGCACCTCAGCACAGCCCATCTATAGGATACCCCTCCAGACGCACACACGTGGATGTCAACTATATGGCCCAGCCTAGGTCTCTGGCAAATCCACACCACACCCTGTGCATATGATGGTACCTGTATTAAATCCCTGCCATCCACACCATCGAAGCAGGGATGGGATAATATGGGTCTGATGCACAGGGTGAATATATTACAGTGTAGCTATGTAATACTGTGTGATATGCCGTCTGCTTGCAGTTCTTATGAGTACACATAAAGGTATATGTACCTTATTAGCCATGATGCATTATTGCTGTTAGTACCACTGACTGAATGTAGTCTGACATGCTGTATTATGTTTGTGTTCAAGGTGTCTGTGTGTCTGCAGGCTGTGGCCCTGCATACATTACCAACATAGAGTATGGCAGAGTGGAAATACACTGACCATTTCATAGCCAAGGTACAGCTTTATATGTATGTTTACCAGGTGTGTATGCATGAAACAGTGTGTGATGGACACCATTGTCAGACAGTGTGACCTGGTGTACATGCCCCTTATCACAGACAGGTAACCTTCAGACATGTCACCTCAATGCTGTGTAGTACCACATTCTCATACATATGGAACAGGCTACTGGAGTACTTTCAGTAGATCCCTCACCAGCTTAGCCATTAGATTGACCGCAACAGAGTCACGTGTCAGCACCTGTTTCCCCTGCCATTTCTTTCCCATACACTCAACCCTGATGCAGTTGGTGAGGGCAGGCATGGTACTGTGTATGACAGGTTTGAGGTATGTATTCCTGAGTTCACAGGGTGGAACAGGGAGACAAAATGGTATATCCTTTGCATACACACAGTAAAGACTGACACAGCGGATATGCGCACAGTAACACAAACACAGTTGGCAATGGACAGATTTGTAAATCTACATATCCACTTTAATGTACTATAGTGCTACATAAACATGACATGCCCCAAATAGATTATATGCATGGGACAGAACCCACTACCTCATACAACACGTAATGTTGTGAATGCCTTCATGGATGGTGAGATAACCCACCAGAAATAGCAACTGGAGTCATCTATTGCTTCTACAAGCCTGGACAAGTGATAGGGTAACAGACGTTGTATCAGCATAATGTTTCAGTCAGGTATGATATCTGATGCTGGCATGTGTGTCAGTACACTAACTGTGACCTATTCAACAACAATATCACATACATGGCCATTTCTAGGGGACACAGACCACATATGGGTTGCAAACATCCAGATATTCTGTAGACATCTGTACAGATGACTGGAATGGCTTGTACAATGGTTTAACATGCTGCATGTGAGACAGATGCCATTAACATGCTATATAAAGTAATGCCATCAGGAGGTGGTAAACAGGCATGGATGGTACAAACTTCAAAATGGTATAACCCACACAGGATATAATTCTCACCCAAACACACACACACACACACACACACACACACACACACACACACACACACACACACACACACACACACACACACACACACACACACACACACACACACACACACACACACACACACACACTTGCCAGTATTGAGATTAGAACCCCTGCTTATCTAGTTATGTCTACTATAGTGTTATGCAGTTATCAGATGCACCATGGAGCTTATATGAATTCACCTTGTTCTGAGGTACTTCTAAAGTGAATAACATCAGCAGGCCTCGTAAAGTAGGGTGATGGGAAGTGTACATGGTGGTACACAACTCAAAATGCTATAACCCACACACAGTATGATTCTCAACCCAAACACACACACACACACACACACACACACACACACACACACACACACACACACACACACACACACACACACACACACACACAGTTGCCAGCATTGAGATTAGAACCCCTACTTATTTAGTTATATCTATTATAGTGCTACACTGTTATCAGATGCACCACGGAGGTTATATGAATTCACCTTGTCCCAAGGTACTTCTAAAGTGAATGACATCAGCAAGCCTCATAAAGTAGGGTGATGGGAAGTGTACAGGGTGGTATACAACTCAAAATGGTACAACCCCACACACACACATGCACACACACTTACTTGCCAGTATTGAAATTAAAGCCACTGCCTATCTAGTGATTTATACTACAGTGTTACACAGTTATTGCAAGTGCTACAGAGCTTACTGGGCTGACAACTGGCCAAAGGTGCTGATAAGGTGAATGACTTCAGCAGGACTGATAAAGAGGGACAGTGAGTGGGAAATTTATCAAAATACTTCTTACAAACACACACACTTACACACACACACACACACACACACACACACACACACACACACACACACACACACACTCTCACACACACACACACACACACACACACACACACACACTTTCCGGATCTGAGAGTAGAATCCCTGCCTATCTAGTAATTTATACTACAGTGTCACACAGTTAATGCACACGCTACAGAGCTTACTGGGCTGACAACTGGACAAAGATACTAAGGGGAATGACATCAGCAGGACTGATAAAGTGGGGCAGTGGGTGGGAAACTTATCAAAATGCTTCTTCTTACAAGCATACACACTTACACACACACATTTGCTGGATCTGAGAATAGAATCTCTGCCTAGTTAGTGATTTGTACTATAGTGTCACACAGTTATCGCATGAACTACAGAGCTTACTGAACTAACAACTGGTCAAAGGGGAATGACATCAGTGGGACTGATAAAGTGGGGCACTGGGTGGGAAATGTTTCAAAATACTTCTTCTTACAAATGTATACACTTACACACACATTTGTAGAATCTAAGAGTAGAACCACTGCCTATCTAATGATTTGTATTATAGTGTTATACAGTTATTGCATGTGCTACAGAGATTATTGGGCTGACAACTGGCCAAAGGTGCTGATAAGGGGAATGACATCAGCAGGACTGATGAAGTGGGGCACTGGGAAGTGTTGTGGGTGGGAATGGCCTAAAACTGTTTCACCTACAAACAAACACACACTCTCTCCCTCACTGTCACTCACACATAGTTGCCAGTATTGAGATTAGAACCCCTACATATCTAGTTATTTGTATTATAGCATTATGCAGTTATTGAACATGCTACAGAGTATATAGAGGTGATAAGTGTCCAATGGTACTTCTAAGGTGAATGACAGCAGCAGATCTTGTGAAGTAGGGCAATGTGAAGTGTACTGAGTGTGAACAGTCTCCTAATAATTAGACCTACAGACACATACACACACACACACACACACACACACACACACACACACACAGACAGGTGATATGATATTATAAACCCATCCTTAGTACTATTACACAATGGGGCTCACTTTTTATGCTGGCACGTGCAACTGTTTACAACTGGTATGCCACTGTCCACAGCAGGACATCACTGTATGCCATTCAGGGTATCCCTGTGTGTGACTCACTCTGTATGTGTCCCCCTGTCTCTCTCTCTCTCTCTCTCTCTCTATCACTGTCTGTCTCTCATCTCCCCACATCTATGTGTGTGTGTATGCTTGACATTTATTATCTGTTGCTCATATATATGTGTTTATCTCATGCAGCAGATGCAGATATATCACATATGGGCCACCTACAGCTAGCTGAGGGTAATCCTGTCTGATGTGTGTGTGTGTGGGGACAGTTAAGGTGTACATAACTGTCTGCATGCACAGGCATATATACACAATACAGTCATATATTCCGATGTGGGTTCCAACATGTCCTGTGATTCTCTATGTGTAGGAGCATGCCTAGTGTGACATTATATAGTTAGAGTAGGGCTCCATTCCAGAGATAGGTGTAGTCCAGTACAGGGTTTTGTGTGCTACAGCCATACCTCTCAGGAGTACACAGGACTTTCCTCAGGGTACTGGGCTTGTATAGCAGAGATTTTCTGACATATCTGTAGTCTTGACACTGTAATGTATTGTGTCATTACCTAGTACCAGACATCCTCAGATCAACACAGTACTTTACCAGGGGAATACTAGTTGTATGATGCATAGACTAATATTATGAGGACAGCTATGTAAATTCTTGCCCAACAAGGCCATTTGTGAGGTGTGGCTATAGCCAGTTGAGTGATGACATGCTGTGTAAACAGTCCAGCAACCTGGTAATATACTCACTGGGGCTCTCTTGCTTGTGTGGTATATTTCTAACCTGAAATGTCATATCCTTATGTGGGTATACCTCTCACCTGTACATTTTTGGCAGATTGTCCAGGTGTTTGGCTAGAGGTTTCATCTTTTCCATAGGTTCATAGGTTCATAGGTTAGTATTAGGCTATCTGCCTGAAGGCATTTATAAGCCTAGCCAGAATGTCTTGGCTTTCACTGCCCCCTTAGATTAGTTCCCTGTGCCTCTGTCCAGCAGAGCAATTGAAGTGATCCCTGGGGTTAACTTTCTGTTTCCCATCCACACATCAAGGTTTCTCTTGAAGAGGGTTAGCGAGGAGCTCTGCCTAATGTAGATTATAATCTTGTTCCAGAGCATGGGAAGTCTCTGGGTCAGGAATCTATCCCTCTAGCATGTCCTATTTATTGTTGTGGTGAGGTTTAGATCCCTAGAGCACATGGCTCAAGAGGATGTGGTTTTCTTTAGGTGGAGCATGTCCATCAATTCTGGGTTGGGCATGGCCTTGTATGTCAGGCAGAAATCACCTCTGAGTAGGTGGTATGCCATCGAGTACAGCTGGAGTTTCTTCAGTCGAGCTGAATAAGGCATCTGTTTGAGGCCAGTGATCCTCTTGGTGAGGTACTTCTGTGGTCTTTTCAGCTGTTGCAGGTGTCTTGTAAGGTTCATCCCAATTGGGCCATTGTACTCTATGATGGGTCTGATGAGTGATGCATAGAGGGGCACAATGACCTCTTTTGATCTGGATGCAAACCCTTTTGTGATTAGGTCAGCCACATAGAAGGATTTTCTAACCATTTTGGCAATTTGATTATCAAAGGAGAGATTGCTTGTCTACTTGGGTCCCCAGATCCCTTATTATGTCTTCCATATTTAGGGGACTTCCACCTATGTGGTAGTTTGTGGGTACTTTGTTTTTTCCAAAGGGGGTGACTATGCACTTTTTGGCATTTAGCTTGAGGCCATGGTTTTGACACCAGGTATCTTTCTCAGTGAGACCCTTTTAGAGAATGTCTGTGTCAGCTGGAGAGTCAATTATAGCCCCTAGTTTGCAGTTGTCTGCGAACTTGGTCAGCCATAGTCCTCCTGTGCTTGCCTGTACCTCTGAGAAGTATATGCTGAAAAGGAGGGGTCCTAGGACTGAGCCTTGGGGAATGCCACTTTTAACCAATTTAGAGTCAGACCTAGTTCCTGCAACTCTTACCATGTGGGTTCTAACCCATCTCATGATGTAGGGGGTTATGCTCAGGCTGGTGAGCTTGTCTATAATACCTGAATGGGGAATGGTGTCAAAGGCCTTTGCAAGGTCTACGTAGGCTGAGTGGACCACCTTTCCCTCATCTATAGCCTTGATAACTGTCTCAAAGAAATCCACCATGTTTAGGAGACATGGTCTGCCCTTAACAAAGCTTAACTAGGTAGGGTTCAGTGTTTGGAGGTTTCCAATATCTCTGTTAACGAGATCCATGATGATGCGCTCCATAGCATTGCAGACCAAGCTAGTCAGGCTTATAGGGCAATAGTTCCCGGGGTCTGCTGTGGCTCTACCTTTGTGTAGCAGAATAACCATTGCTGTGCGCCACTCTATGGGCATGTAGCCTGTGGAGAGGCTGAGTTTGAACAGTGTGTTTAGGTGAGGGGTTAGTTCATCTTTGAGCTCATGTAGGACGCAGCCTGGGACACAGTCCGGTCCCACTGATGCCATGTTTTTGGCTTTGGAGAGTGCTGTTTTAACCTGAGTGTCTGTGATTTCAGGGGCTCTACATTCTTCTGGTATGGTTATGGGCCCTTTTGGGGGTGAGAGGGTGGTGAAGTTTGCACTGAACCTGTCTGCCAGGATGTTGGTGATATTGGTCGGTCCATTGTATTTTGTGCTATTCTGCACTAACTCCGAGCAGATCTGAGAATTGCCACTTAGATTCTTAACATAGCTAAAGAATGCCTTATGGTTATCTTTGGAGTCCTTGGCAATATTTCTTTCAAAGCTAGCCTTGGATGATTTTATGAGGGATCATAGTTTCTTGCTGATACTGATCAGGGATGTCTTCCCTTCTTAGGATTTTACTCTTTTCTGTACTAGTTTCCTCCTTCTATTGTATAGCTTATTTATGGCAGGGGTCCATCAGACTGGTTTCCTTTTCTTGGAGGAGTGAGTCTTGGTTTTGCTTGGGATAGTACAATCCATGCATTCTTGCAGGTGCCCGTAGAGTGCATTAGTAAAGGATTTTGCAACTTGGACAGCATTATCCTTTGGCATGGGGGCTTTGAAACTTTCCACCTCAATCTTAAGTAATGTGAAATTTGCTTTTGAAAAGTTTTTCACTCTGGTTTCTTTACCGGGGTGGGGTCAGAATGTGCATATTCAGAGTGATTAGTTTATGCTCAGATCTAACCAGCGAGGGGTTGACCTCTGGTGTGGAACACCAGTCGCCCATGTTGGTGATGTCCAGGTCCAATATGTTGTCACCTCTGGTGGGGGTGTTAACCAGTTGATCCAGGGCATCTGAGTTTATAAATTCTAGGAAATGTTGGGCATGGGACTTAGTACTTGAGTAGTTCTCTCAGTTGATGTTTGGGTAATTAAAATCACCCAATATCAGGGTGTTTGGTAGGACCTTTATTTTTCCTACTGTTTCCAGAAATGCGGAATGGGGGTCCTGGGACATGGTGGGTGATCTGTAGCAAGCTACAATTTGAATTGTAGTTTTATCCATTGTTAGTTGCATGTGGATGATCTCTGAAGCATTGTGCTTTGCCACTAACCTGGAGGTGTGGGTATCCATGATGAATATGGATACGCTCCTGCCTTTTATATTTCATTATGGGTTTTGTGGCCGAAATGTATGGTATGAGTTGTAGCCTGGTAGTACTGGGGTGCTCTCTGGAGCCTTAAACCAGGTTTCTGTTACTGCACATATATCAATTTTCTCCATACTGAGGAGTGCCTTGAGTGCATGCATTTTGAGGTTTAGACTTCTGGCATTGAGTAGCATTACCCTCAGTTTTTTGTTACTTGTGCTATTTATGGTGGTGGGTTTGTCTTTTGAGCCTTGCCTAAAAAAGGCACTATGGGGGTGGCAAGAGCCTTGGCCAGTAATTGAAAGCCTAAGGATGACAGGTGCAAGCCATCTCTAGCAAAGCAGTGTGGCTTGTTGAGCATGTCATCCCATGCTGACAGACACTGTATCCCCTTTGAATGACACCAGAAACTTAGCCAATTGTTGAAATTGATAATTTTTTCTTTATACCATGACATCATTCTTGGTGATGATGCTACTCAGGGTCAGGGTCATACCGGTCTGGGCTACGTGATCAGAGAGCTCCTCCATGTCTCTTTTCATGTAGTCCAGGGAGGTACGGCTCAGGTCATTCACACCAACCTGGACAATGACAGAGTCATATTTGTACTTGTTCTGGAGTTACCTGAGTGCTTGTGTTATGTGGCGGATCCTAGCACCTGACAGGCAGCTAACAGTAACCTTCTCCTTGTTCAGCCTAGTGAGTGGGACGTCAGTGTGCCTGACTATAGAGTCACCTATTACTAGTGTGTTAGGCATGTTATTTTGCCTTAATGGCTCTGATTGCATGGCACACTGGTTTTGTAAAGTATGTGTCTCATGGTTTGTGTTGGGGGGTGGAGGTTGCTTGGATGTCTGCTTTGGAGGTCTCTGTTGCTTTTGCAGATTTTTATTTAGAACATCCGAGTATGTTTTCGTGTATTTATGTGTATTTTTTGCTGGTGCTGGTTTCATAGGTCTATTTGAGACTGGTGGTGTGATGCAAGTAATTCCCTTGTCCTCTTGACTGCCTGGTCCAGTCTTGGGTGGAGAGAGCTTAGCCTCCAGTTTGGCTGTATAACTGCATCTCTCACATGTATTAGTGTTTGGTGGTAGGAGGAGAGGGCTGTCTGTGTTCATGAGGCAATTGTAACATTGCCTCAAAATGCCCAGATTCACCAGTTGGACCGAAGAGTACACCTGAAACTGCTCTTTGGACATGCCTGGATAGGTACAGTGAACTGCTTTACTGATTGGCTGGTAAGGTCGAATAGAGAGCCTTGTCCTTTTCTACAGTATAGGTGTTCTAGTGCTAAGGTTTATTAATGCTTGCTATGAGATTTGGGCAAGTGCCAGGCTCAGAAATTAATCGTTTGAGTGCTTAAGTTGAAAGTTTGTCTAGTTCCAAGGGAAAAATTGAAGAGTAGATTTTGTGGAGCCAGGAATAGTTATACCCTAGCTAACCGACACTACCCGACATGTAAAACTGTGCAAATGCGGGTTTTATAGCAGGGAAATGAAAGAGATAGAAATTAGCCCAAAATGGCCAATAAGCTACTAATTTCTTAGCTGAAACCACTCCTCCAGGGAAAGATAAGCTGCTCAAAGCTCCCCTCTCTCACAGGTGAACATAGAAACTTCCTTCTATCCAAGTAAGGAATGGGCAAACACAGAAACTTGTAACACAACCCTGAATTCAGCACTAACCTGAAAACTGGACTATACTAGCTTAGAAAAGTGGGAAAACAAGTATTTTTTTTTGTTTTTTTTTCCAGAAAATAAAGCAGATACAATAAAAAAACACTTTAAATGCACAGCAATGGCTATCACACTTGAATGTGTAGCCTACAACAGTTAAACGGGTAATTTAAACACAAAAACAACTTTGTTAAAGTGCAGGTAGTAAAATAATTACAATATGTAGTTGAAACAAGCTTTTTAAATCACAGAAACTCTAGAAAATCAGTGTTTTAGGTGGAATTAGCTAAAGGCAGCAAGAAAATGCAAAAAAAAAAATGATACGTAATCACTCCAAAGTCTCTCTTTTGTCTATCTGCTGCTGTAGAACTCTGCAGGGCACCAGGCAGGAGCTTGCTGAGCTGTATACTAGCACAAAAACCTTGCAAGTGTGGGTTTTAAAGCAGGGAAATGAAAGAGATAGAAATTAGCCCAAAATGGCCAATAAACTACTAATTTCTGGGCTGAAACCCCTCCTCCAGGGACAGATAGGCTGCTCAAAGCTCCCTCTCTCACAGTGAACAGATAAACTTCCTTCTATCCAAGTAATGTATGGGCAAACACAGAAAATTGTAACACAGCCCTGAATTCAGCACTAACCTGAAAACTGAACTATACTAGCTTAGAAAGGCGGGAAAACAAGTATTATTTTTTTTGTTTTTTTTCCAGAAAATAAAGCAGATACAATAAAAAAAAACACTTTAAATGCACAGAAATGGCTATCACACTTGAGTGTGTAGCCTACAACAGTTAAACAGGTAATTTAAACACAAAAGTGACTTTATTAAAGTGCAGGCAGTAAAATAAGTACAATATGTAGTTAAAACAAGCTTTTTAAAATCACTGAAACTCTAAAAAATCAGCGTTTTAGTGGAATTACCTAAAGGCAGCAAGAAAATGCAGAAAAATGATACTTAATCATGCCAAAGTCTTTCTTTTGTCTCTCTGCTGCTGTAGAACTCTCCAGGGCACCAGGCAGGAGCTAAACTTGTGTTCTTATGGCAAGTTAGTTACATATAATTGAAGAGTATTGTTACAAAATAATGACAGACATTACTGTTTCAGACTACATAACCTTCAAACAATTCCCACTACTGCAAACCCCTCACTCTACCAACTTTCTCAGTATGCAAGGGTGATATTTACAACACATGCCTATCATTATGCCTTTGTTCCACTTTTATTTCTGCCCTCATCTAGACATCTTGTTGTCAGAGGTTGGGAGTTATGGGTGTGGGCACAGAGTGCATTCTACTGTACAGGCATATCCATTATATGTAAAAGCAAAAATAAGAAAAAAAGGATTATTGAGAATAACCACTGGCAACAGTACCAAAAAGCACTTATATTCACAAAAGCCTTAGTACGTCAGCTACACATCCTTCAAGATGTCCATTATATGTGTAGTATATTTCACATTTAGCACTGTGACTTCCAGGTATGTCAGTGGCAGAGCGGTGGGTGTCACTGACATGCATAACAGTTGGTACTGCAGTTATTTGCACATGGCCCTGTCAAAGACAACACTGTACCTAGGGCACTACAAGATGACTGCCAGGAGAACATTCTGGCCAGATCCTGGCAGTATTAACCACACATACACATAGCTCATTGACCCCTGCATATTGAGGACAGGCAGCATGTTTTCATGTGTATTGGTACTGCCCTGCCAATATGTGCTATGCTGCTATTTCCATGGAAACATACATGTTACTGCATTTCTTTGGGTATATTGGGGGCACACCTGTCAACTGTACACATTTGTACAGACTGCTGATATTTGCTTTACATTTTGGTTCCATTTACCATACTATTGTGCCCTGTCTTGGGGACTAGAGGCATATCAGTAAAGAGCACAGGTCAGATTGTAATGGCATACATTTGAGTTTCAGACTTCTTACCCTTCATAGCCTTACTGCAACTGTGAGTCCTGCTGTGCTATCACTGTGTGAGTCTGTAGGGGGTAATTCAACATTGCCACCATTTGTGTGCATTTACCAGACATTTCTATCTGATTTTCTACAGCTGACTTGCTGTGTGGGTGTGAGGGATGGGTATGGGACCCCCACATTGACATAGGTTCATAGGTTCATAGGTTAGTACTAGGCTAACTGCCCTTGTGAACCATTGTAAGCCTAGCCAATTATCCCCTGTGAGACTCAAGCCCTGCACCTTGTGTTTGTAAGGCAAACACCTTAACCATTAGGCCACCCTCCCAACCCCATGCCTGTGACCTATGACCTTCCAGTTAGTTGCCCCCATGCATATACTGCAGTGGGATTTGCCACCTTGGGTACTACTGCATAGTGTGTGGAGGCCAGTTTTGGATAGACATTTCCTGGTGTCCCACATAGCTGCCAGATTTGTGCTGCTATCCCAGTAGGCCACCCCATTCCCTTGCATGCATGCAGCATTACCATAGATATGCTAGAAAAACATACTAATCCATTCATTTATTGTTAAGAAGGCTGACTTATCTTGTGCCTGCAGCAGTTGTGAGGACGGTGCTTGAGGGCCGCATATGTTAGATGTACACAGTACACTGCCTATACATGGTAAGTTACAGGTAATGTGATGTGTGTGTCATCCATTTTACTGTGTGTACAAGTCAGAGAGGTGTCAGTCCCTGGGGTCCTTACAGTGTCAGCGTGTGTGCTATGTGCTGCCTCTTTTCCAAGGCCTGAGCATACTGGGCACTCCTCCATCTACCTACAGGAGCAGACTCAGGGGCCTCCTCCTCTGAGCACCTCTGTACCTGTGTGGACCTTGGCAATGGTGATGGGCTGTGTGGCCTTCCCTTTGCTGTTCCTGCTGCAGCTGTTTCTGCAGGATCATATTGTGTAACATGGCACATACTATGAACATGTGTGCACATGTGGCTGGAGAGTACTGCAAGGCTTCGCCAGATATGTCAAGGCAGATGAACTGAGTTGATCATCCCAAACACATGCTCTATAATGATCCTGGTTTGTGCGTGTGCCTCATTATGGCATTCTTGTGTGGGTGTGTGTGCATTTCTGATGGGAGTCATCATCCACGGCTCCAGTGCATAGCCAGCATCCCCCACCAGATGGCCATATGGAATGCCCCCACTGGCAAATGCCTGGTACAGCTGTGACAAATGCCAGATGTGGGAGTCGTGATAGCTTCCAGGGCTGCCAGCACACACATTCATGATAATGCCCTGGGCATTGCACATGACCTGGCCATTGATGGAGGGGAATCTCTTGCAGTTTATGTAGACCCTATCCTGTTCACCGGGTGGTGCTTTGATGTGGATGTGTGTCCAGTCTATAGCACTCAGTACCTCTGGGTATTCTGCTACACAGTGGAAGAGACGCATATTGCTGCTTGTCTCCTCACAGGTGTTGGGGAAGTAAATGTGCTCACCGGCATGTGGTAGCATGGCATCCAGGAACTAGTGGAGTACCCTGGATGCAGATGCCTGTGAGACCCCCATGATGTCCCTAGTAGGTCTTTGGAAAGTATCTGTAGCTAGAATTCTTAAGGCTACACATACCTTAGGTATCCACTGGGATGGGATTTCCTCTGTTGGCTCTAGGTCTGAGTTGAGGCCAGCACAGCTCAGTGATTTGCTGAAATATGTCTCTGTCCACCCTGTAGTGCTCTACTATCTCCAGATCATGTAGTCCATGGTAAATTACCCTGGGTCTGAACGCTCTTCTCTTCCTCCTCGGTCTGTAGTGGTTGTCTGCATTATCCTCATCTTCGCCCTCAGCCTCTAGCACATAGTGATGGATCAAAGCAATGGGAGCCCCTAACATTTTTCCAGTTAAAATTCCCTCGCATGTGCACACCAATGGTGCAGAGTTTGTGGGAAAAAACAGACTGGAAGGTGTTTCCATAGTTTATACTGTTGTGCTGCAGATGCTTCCTGTATGATTGGCTGACTATGATGCATTCCACCTGCTACCTATATAATTTGTTCTTGATTGTTTTTATTCTATTTTCCTTTGTTTCCCTTCCCTTTTCCTCCTATTTTAAGACCCGAGGCATGTCACGCAAATCCGGTGTCCAAATGTAAACAGTCCTGCTATTTCTGTTTTTTTTTGTTTTGTTTTGTTTTAGACTGGGTATGCACTGCGCAAACCTGTTTAGCTAATGTAAACACAAAGAAATGCCCCTCCCTGGACATGAACGTGCTCTTCATTTCATGGAATAAGTCAATACAGCCTCAGACACACACCCTTGCTTAGCTGTGCTAAGCTAGCTAAGCTTATCTGTGCACCATAGGGCTCCAATGTGCTTACAACATGCCTGACACACCCCCTTTTCATGTCTGTTGCTCGTCCTACTTTCCTTTGTCAACCTGATGTGGATGTACGTGATTTGATTACAGTTAAGAATGTCTTAGAAAGGAAAGGAGCTCAATGTATTTTGTACTTTGAGGCCTAATGGTCTAAATAGGGACCTTAAATCAAAAGTACTTGTTAATTAATGTTTTATTGGATGATTTTAATTTTGTGAATTTCATTGGTTATTTTTTAATTGCTTTTAATTGATTTTATGTATTGCGGTGTAATACTAGTATTTTTGTCATTATTATTAGTGTCTTGCTATTTCAGTTTAAATTCAAATATTAACAGCTGTATTGTGTTGTATAATTCTGCTTATACATTATTACACATCCATTACAGAGACATGTTATTTTAGGTGAAGTAAAAAATGTTTTTTGCTACATAATGAGTATAGATAAACTAGAGGCAACGTAATTTTGAAACTAAAGAATTCTGTGTTCCTGCATGAAAGTACAGTGAACTACATTATTCAGTCATTCATCCATGCATTATTAATAGCCACTGTTTTACATAAAAAAAGTTATCATTGTTGGGTATTTTCTTGTTTTTTATAACAGCAGGACAGCTTATAATAAAAACAAAATGAAGCTGTGAAAGGGAGTATTTAGTATCCTGACATGAATGCAGGAAATAGAAAAGAAAAAGTTCATAGTGAAAAAATTCTCACTCATGTAACCACACACACAGATTGTATAATTTTAGAACTCAGTCTGTATATTATATGAAAAGAAGGAGACACACAGTTAAACTGGATAAAATGAATCTAATAGGCTTCCTATGCATGTCTTTTCACAGCATTGCCAGGAAGGGTCATTATAACAATCCCTTCCACACACACACAAACAGAAAAACTTTAAGCTATTACCCCAACAATTCATGCCAAAACATAGGGATCAAATTGTCTAGGCACATACCCCACAGCCTGAGGTATACACACACACACACACACACACACACACACACACACACACACACACACACACACACACACACACACACACACACACACACACACACACACACACACACACACACACACACACACACACACAGCCTGAGACACAGACACATTAATGCATTCAGTTCCAAATGAGATAGCTGAAATCAGGAGTGCTCTGCAGCCAGATACACTACTTTCACTGAAACATGGTGTCAGGGCACAAATTAAGCAACAGTGTATGTTCCTGACTATATAACAATCACTACAATATAATTTACTTATCAGTGTATGTCCATGTTCTTTGCTTTTGGTCTCATTTCTGCTTATGCTTACTATTTCACAATCACACATTTTCATTTACACCGCCAGCATTCATAGATTATGCAATGCATATTCAATTCACTAATTCTTTTCACTTTATAATTCTCTCACAATGTCTGTGGCATGCTGTTGCACAATCTACCCATAATAATATAATTGGACATACCTGAGGAATCAATACTGAGCTCCTTTTCATTTAATATTTCCATACTAATCCAGAATGACATGAGTAACTTACAGTAAGTTTGCTGCTGACAGAGAACGTGCACTTCCAGCATCTAATGTTCAATGCTGATCAGGGACGGCTTGTGCTATAGGACTGCACGACTGCAGCCCCCCCCTCCACCTGTAAAAAGAAAGAAGAAAAGAAAATAGAAAATAAAAAATCATGAGTCCCGGAACTCCACGCATGCGTGCTTGGAGTTCCTGATACTCATAGAACTCTAGACTGCTGTGTTAGGCAGTCCAGATAGGAGAGAAAGGCATCTCTGCCCTGCAGTCCAGAAGTCTGTGCGGTGATGACTGCACAGAATGGAAGGACACCGGACTGCATCACCCGCAGGCTGAAGCCTCCAGCCTACTCTCTTGGGGAGCCTCCAGCCTACTCTTGTGGGGAAACCAACCAGCCGATAGCTTGCGCAGGCTACGGAGACTGCCTACCAAATCTAGGACTGCTCTGACCAAGAGGGAGACGATTCAGGTAAGGTGTGTGTGTGTGTGTGTGTGTGTGTGTGTGTGTGTGTGTGTGTGTGTGTGTGTGTGTATTTTTTCAGATTTTATTTTAATTTTTAATTTCCTTTAATCTCTACTTTCTGGTTTGTATTAAACTGTTTAAACTGTGTGTGTGTGTGCATGCGTGTGTGTTGGTGTGCTGCATTTTAATGTGCAAAATAGTCTACAGTGGAGTGCTGCTTGCATCCTTTGTGTTTTTATTTATTTTTATTTTGTAGAATAACAGCATTCAGCTGAACAATATATATGGTGACTGCTGACTTGATGATGCAGTGAGCGAGATAAAAAAACAATAAAAATACGAAAATAAAATTGCCAAAGATTCCAAAGACAACCACAAGGCATTCTATAGCTATGTCAAGAATCTAAATGGCAATGCTCAGATCTGCTCTTAACTACAACAGAAAGGCATTAAATATACTGATCACAAGGATATTGCTAATATCCTGGCAGATCGATTCAGTGCCAACTTCACCCCCTCTCACCCCTTAAATGGCCCATCTCAATACCGAATGATTGCCAAATTCTGGTAATAACAACCACACAGGTAAAAAACGCACTCTCCAAAGCTAAGGATACAGCATCCATGGGACCAGATGACATCACGGGCTGTGTACTACATGAACTAAAAAATGAACTGGCACCTCACCTAAGTGTCATGTTTAATCATAGCCTCACCTCAGGCTTCGTGCCCACTGAATGTTGCACAGCTACAGTTATCCCACTCCACAAGGGAGTATCCACTTTGGATCCCGGGAACTACTGCCCCATCATTCAAACGAGCCTGATCTGCAAGGCCATGGAATGTATTATCATGGAACTTATAAACAAAGACATTGACAACCTTCAAACACTGGACCCCACCCAGTTTGGGTTTGTGAAGGGTCGATCTTGTCTCCTGAACCTGATTGACTTCTTTGAATCAGTCTCCAGAGCTGTGAATGAGGATAAGGCGGTCTACACAGCCTATCTGGACCTTGCCAAGGCCTTTGACACCATTCCCAACTCTGGAATCATAGATAAATTTACTAATCTGGGCATTAATCCCTATGTCACTCAGTGTGTTGTCAACTGGCTTACTGACAGAACCCACACTGTAAAAGTAGCTGACTCCAAATCCAGCTCCAGACAAGTGACAAGTGGAGTAACTCAGGGTTCAGTCCTGGGACCACTCTTGTTTGGCATCTACTTCTCTGAAGTACAGGCCAATACTAAGGGAATCTGGCTAACAAAGTTCACAGATGACTGCAAACTGGGAGCTGTTATTGAATCTCCAAATGATGGGGATACTCCACAAAAGGGCCTTACAGAAACAGATGCTTGGTGTCAGAGCCATGGGCTCAAACTCAATGCCAAGAAATGCATAGTTATCCCCTTTGGGAAAAAACATGTACCCGTGAATTACCACATAGGTGGCAGTACACTAAACACCGAAAGTGTGATAAGAGACTTAGGGACAAAGGTGGACAGTGGTCTCACCTTCGATAACCACATCGCCACAACAGTCAGGAAATCCTTCTATGTGGCACACCTCATCACTAAGGGCTTTTTATCCAGAAAAAAGGAGGTCATTGTCCCACTGTACTCATCCCTCATTAGACCCATTATAGAATACAACATCCCATTTGGTATGTACCTCTCAAGACACCTGCAACAACTGGAAAGGCTGCAGAAATACCTCACTAAAAGAATCACAGGCCTAAAGCAGATGCCCTATGCTGACCATCTTAAAAAACTCCAGCTATACTCTGTCTCATACCGTCTACTCAGAGGCGATCTCTGCTTAACATACAAGGCCATGTCAAACCCAGAGCTGTTGGACCTGCTACACTTAAAGAAATCCCAATCCCTCAGAGCCACATGCTCCAGGGATCTAAACCTTGTCATCACACTAAACAAAACATGCTGGAGGGATAGGTTCCTGACCCAGAGACTCCTCAGACTCTTGAATACACTGCCCATACATGTCAAGCAGAGCACCTCTTTGGCCCTCTTCAAAAGGAACCTTGACAATTGGGTGGGAGAAAGGAAATTCACCTCGGGGATCATGTCAGTCGCCCTGCTAGACAGGGGTCCAGGGAAGTAAATAGTGTGGGAAGAAATAGCCAGGGAATTGTTATGGCTAGGCTTGTATAGGCCCTAGGACTGATAGCCTAGTACCAACCTATGAACCTATGAACCTATGAGCAGACTTGTGTAATATTTCCCCTAAATGCTGTCTGATTTAAAAGGAATGAAAACTGTCAGTTTAGACAGCATGCAATTCATAATGCATTAAAAGTTAATAGTCTCTCAAGAAAAAAGGATAAGATGACCATCAGACCTGGGAAAAGGCACTCGTTATGTCCCCTAATCTGTAGGTCATTGAGTCAGTCATCACCTCACTCATGCACACATCATAGGCCACTGTTATCCATGAATGGGATTTTGATGCATGAGTCTGCCTGAGATAGGCGGAGAAGATTTTCTGTCATTTTATTGTGTTTCCACTTCAAAACAGGGAATCTTGTTTACCCTTTGGGATTCTAAGCTCAGCATTTTAGAAGTTATATTTTCTAGTGCCAGTCTTTCTAATCAGTACCATATTTCAAACCCCATTAGTTGTTTTCCAGGAGGTTTGTACTAGCAGTTGTTGTTTTATCATTAGAGTTGCTAGAGAGTCCAGCTATCCCTGCGAGGTTAGTTTTTACTGCTTGTCATAATACTGATTTGTGACACTGTCCAAGCAGTTGCCTGTGTCCAGTGGTTAGTAAAAAGTAGAAGTAATAGAGAAAGTCATCAGCTGTAGAGGTCCTGTTTTCATAAATTAGGCCTATACTGATAAGGAAAATAAAGTAGAAACATATCTGCAATGAAAAAAAAAATCAGGTTGGACTTGGTAGATTCGTATTATTTTATTCAAATTTTTCTCAATAGATTTATAACAGAATAAAGAATAATAGGCTAGGCAGGAAATTAAGCTGCATTTGCAATGCATTTGTAATACTAAGGTTAGAATACATTTTAGAACAATAATATAAAAACTGAAAAACGATTGAAAATAAATTAAATTGGACTAGAAGCAAGAATAATAAAAAAGTAACTAGAATTAAAAAAATAAATGAAATATTAAAAAATCAGATGGTTAAAACTGATATTAAACAGCAAAATACTACTTGATGCATAAAGAACTGACTGAATCAAAAGACAAAAATGTTTTATGATAATTGGAGATATGATTTTCCTTAATGTATTCACATAACTGACACGGAGTCAGGTACATACGATACTGTTATTTAATACTAAATCTAGCCACTGGGCACAGATGTAATTGATATAATGACACTGATGTCTGATATGGTAATATTTTGTTGCACATCTTATTATGAATAAATTTAGTCTATAATTAATAACTCATATTTACATTATATACATTTAACTATGCCTTAAACATGTGCAGACAGAGTAGTAATACCATCAAATCCAGTCTCTGAAAGTTGAAGACTACACACTTGCTGGTTATGACAATAAGAACCAAAGCAAGAATTAAAGAATTTTTAGTCAATTTAGTCCATCAGTAGTTCAAGGAGGCTGCAGAAGATTGTTTATAACTATAATAACCACTGCAACATTTAATTATAATTACAAAGCTGATGATAATGATGAATTGGCAAAATTACAAGAGACCTTTTGATACCAATATTCAGGGTTAAGGTCTTAACAAAAAGTATTAAAAAATACCTCACTGCAAAATTATTGCTACCATGGTCTTTACAAAAAGTTAACTAAATAAAACAATACTTACCGAACATTGCAAATGCTTTGCTATCTTCTCCTTATATATATATATATTTCACATTATGTTCCTTTCAAATACCAATTACCTGTGTAACTACAGTCTTGAGGTTTGTAGTAATAGCCCAAGTGTGCAGCTATGTAGTTACTGGCAATCAGCACTTAATGCACCTGCAAATTATAACTATGCTTCTGTTCTTTCAGATTAAACATCTCTAATGCTGTAGTCTGATTGAACGCTCTAAATTGCCTGTTAGTGTGTGTTTGTGCACGTGTGTGTGTGTGTGTGTGTGTGTGTGTGTGTGTGTGTGTGTGTGTGTGTGTGTGTGTGTGTGTGTGTGTGTGTGTGTGTGTGTGCATGTGGTATGGAAGACCAACTACAACACATGGCAGTGTGAACCCTGATTGTAGATGATTGGCACCGCTGATGTGACACCTCACCCCCATGTGTAAAAATGGGGAAAAGGGGTTATGGGTGGATCGGTCTCACATAGTTACATCAATAAATATCTCTCACATATTCTTCCACAGAATGTATGATTTCAAAAAGTGTTTTTCAAGAAAAAAAGTGATGCCGGTTTTGTTGAGGGTTGTGACCCCTGTGTCCTTCACTTCAGCTAAATGTTCCTGGCTATTTCTAGAGAATGTATCTTCTTCTTTTGGCTTTTCCCAGTTAGGGGTCACCACAGCAGATCACCTGTCTGCTCATGATTGGCAGTGGAGTTTTATGGTGTCGAGTTGCCAGCCCAGCACCCAACCTTCTACAGAAGGCACACACACACAGTCACGCCTAGGGCTAATTTAGAGTGTCCAATCCACCATCAGCATGTCTTTGGGATGTGGGGGGAAACCAGAGCACCCGGAGGAAACACACGTGACCACAGGGAGGACATGCAGACTCCACACAGAAGGCACCCCAGCTGAGGATTGAACCAGAGAACCTCTTGCTGTGAGGTAACAACGCTAACCTCGGCACCACTGTGGTAGTCCATTTCTAGAGAATGTATCGAAATTTTTTAAATTTTACATTTTTTCTAAAATGGAGGTGGTTTCATTAGTTAACATTTTCCTTTTTTGTGTTGTTAGTGTATCATTTGATATACTTCAGGACTGTAGTGATTTTAAATGGTACTTTCTTATATAACTTTTTTTTACTTTATGGATAAGTACCAAAAAGTACCAATATATGTGAAAAGACTCTATTTGACAAAACCTGCAGTGTATTCTTGTTGACCTTTTTTTTTCCTTTTCTTTCTTTATTTCTTTTCTCCTTCCTTCCCTCCTTTTCCTTTATTTTATTTACCTTGACAGTGATGGTGTATATGGCAGCTGTGCAGCACAGACCTGTGCAAAACAGACAGTTTGACATGTCTTTATTAAAATCATAAAGAATGTTTTTTTTTTTCTGGGGGTGAGGCCAGACACAGCTTTCCATATTTTCTGTTTAGTGGTTTATCAAAATGTACCCCTGATTTTGATAATGTCGATGTTATGATTGTTACATCCCAGTTTCCCCATGCAGCTCAGCAGTGTACTATTCCTTAATGGTGCATTAATCAAAGTGATGCGAGTCACCTCACTCCCAAATTAAGTAATGTAAAAAACAATAATATACTCATCTTTTATAGCACAATATATAAAGCTTCAGGATATGGAGAAATACATGAGTAAGATATCTGGCTAGCAGTTAAATGAATGGACATAATAGTGTGTATAATGAAATGGTATTGACATTTACAGAACAGGATAAATGCACACAAAGGCCAGGACACAGCTACGACTACATTGTTCAATAGTTCTGAATGTATTTGGACCTCCAAAACGATGTATAATTTAAGCATCTACAAATATCTGCAGAATAAAGTGATTGTTATAGAAAGTAGGACAGCCCTCCTGGATAGTATATATTGTACTGGTGTTCGAATGTATTTTTCACAAATCATATATCGAAAGGATAGTCAGGTAACTGTGAATAAAAAGATTTTTGGGAAAATGCCTACATGGAAAGAATGTCCCATTTTACAAAATGGAAATATGTGGAGCATCCAAGCCTAGTTTTGGGCATGCATGTATTGAGACAGGATGGTGTGCATTTGTGAAGATCAGGAAAGAGAATCTTTGCACCAGATATTTTGCAATATTTGACATACACTAGGCAGGATTTTTGCCAGGTCAAAAATTTAACAATTGACAGCAACATTTGATTCATCTGATGGTTATTAATTCCAGGAGCATTAATAATAACGTTTTTTTTTTTTTATTGGAAAATTTGGTAGGTTTCCACAAGATTGATGTTATTGTTTGTGCAACATGGTTAAAGAAAAATGATTGGAAACCAGTTTTACCAGGGTATAAATGTTTTTACTGTAACAGACATTCTAACAAAAGATCATGTTACGATAGGGATTAAAGATAGTTATGAGACCTGTGATTATTACATGTTCAGTGATAACACCGGTACTATAGACTGTGTGACTGTGACAATAAAGATGACCCTGGAACATATAACAAATGTTGGAGTTTATAGACTATCAAAGTCAAGTGCTGATGACCTGGAGGAATTCATACATTTCTTGCATGAAACACAGAACAGAAGAATAATGTTAGCTGGGGACTTAACTTTAGCTGAAACTGATTGGAATAATATTTATTCAACATTAGTAAGGAGATTATTCACAACATATGTTCAGGAACAGCAATTGCTTCAGAGTGTAAAAAAACTACAAGGGAATGGAACATACTAGATATTGTGTGTGTTACTAAATAAATTACTATTACTTCAAGTACTGTTAATGTATAATGATCATGGGGTTATAAAGGTTAATTTGTTGCTAGATAATTCTGCCAAACTAAAATCTAAGCCAATGCAGAAATGATTAATTACAGATTATATGCAAGCAAAACAGTCACTGTGTAAAATTAACTGGGGTGATGTGTTCAGTGGAAAACACTGCAGGTGGAATGTGGAAAGTTTTTAAAGAGAAATTATTTTGAGTGCAAAAAAAAAAGTGCAATCAAGACCTAGGCAGACAACGTCGGGTGGATATATTTCCATAAGAACAAGATACCTGATTAAGATGAGACACAAAACAATATAAGAAATTGAAGACAGGTTGAACTACAACTTTGAAAACTGAAATAAACAAGCTGGACAAACGGATTAAGCATACTGTGAGACAAGATCAAGAAAAATATGAAGAAAATTTATATAAAGATATTGAGCATAATAGGAAACATTTCTGTGTATACTCTAAAATGTGTTCTCAGGCACAACAGATTATAGATATATTTTACAAAATGTTATACAAAACAGTTTGGCTCCACAACGTGGGTCATAAGTTGTCCTAGAGACATTCAGCTAACCGCAGCAATCAAATTAGATTATATTGAAAAAAAAAAACTGAATAAACTGGATCCAAACAAAGCACAGGGAGGAGATGAAATTAGTAATAATGACCTGAGTACACTTCAGCAAAAAATTACAGTACCATTATATCGATTATTTACTAGGTCGTATAAATATGTGGAGATTATTCACGATTGGAGACATACTTATTAAACCTGTCTTTAAGGGAAAGGGGAGTAGGACAAACCCAGAGTCATATAGACCCTTAAGTCTACTTTCATGTTGTGGAAAAATAATGAAGAAGGTAATATTGGATAAATTATTCTCAGAGTTGAATAGGTTGAGATTTGAAACCATATATCAGAATGCATATGTTGAAAATAGATCTATTATCACCTGTAACATGATGTTCTATAACAATATAATAGCTATGAGTGAAAAATTGTGCTGTGATGTAATTTATATAGATTAACTGTAACTTCAGCATTTGACAGGGTCATACACGTGGCTAGAGTAGAGAGAACACATGGTGGTGGGTAGAGAATACTCAGGTGTGAATCCTGTACCTTGGGTGTAGGTGGCATGGACCTGAATTCCCTACCCACCACCATTTGTAAAAGATTTGCAGATTTTTTTGCCTCATATTTGTTCTGTTCCTCATAAAATCTGTGGTTTCTGTATTTTTGTTTTTCCTTGCTAAGTCAGTAGTGCAGTGGTGCATTGGTAGCATTGTTGCCTGACAGCTACTGGTTCTCTGGTTTGATTCTTGGCTGGGTTGCATTCTGTCTGGAGCCTGCATGTCCTCCCATCTTACAAAAACACGTCTGGAGTGTTTCTCCCTGCTCTGCTAAAAATTTACTTTTGTTCCAAGTCCTCTCCCAGTTAACAAATGTTAAATAAAAATAACAGGCATTTGAATTCCAGACTTCACTTCAGAAAGTACATAGTAACACAAAACCTTTTATTCTAGCAATTTTCTAAGTTTATAACATGGATATTTGAAATGTGTCCCTATTTTTGGGATTGTATCCCCCCATTATTGGCTTCATCCAGGTTTTTTTGTGCTAAGGTTGAGAGCTATGGTTTGACCTGAATTCACTGAATATGTTTGGGGGCTGTATTCCCCCATTACTGGCTTTGTCCATGTGTTTTTTGCTAAGAGGTTGAGAGCTATGGTGAGAACTGAATTCACTAAATTTTAGCCATTTAAGTTTCAGTCTTCCTCTCTTTCACAAAATAGCTGATATACCATAGTGGTATGTTGCTCTGACTGTTTTGCACAGGGTCCCCTGGGTTCAAGACTTGGCAGTGAAATCTATGGTGGTAACACAGCATTTTATTCTAGAAACTTTCCAACATTATACAAGCAATGTTTAAAATGTGTCCCTGGTTTTTGGGATTTTGTTCCCCCTCAATAAATTTTGGCTTTTTCCAGATTTCTTGTGCTGCAAAATTCAGGGATACAGCTGAGTGTCAAGCAGATTTTACAAGGAGCTCAGAGCTGCACAGGAACAAAAGTTTAGTGCTGCTTATACTGAGTCTGCTTGCATTGTTACTAGTACAACAGGTAGTGTACTTGCATTTGATGCAGACGGCTGTGGGTTCAACTCCCACAGTAGGTGGATGTATTGCTGATACTGTACTGTGTTGTAAAGGGGGTGGATGCTGCAGTCCTTTTTGGTGAAGATACCTAGTAGCTATGAACCTACCAGTTTGCCATCTATTCCTTTTGTGATATTACTAGCTTATCATTTTTTAATGCAACATAGGCAATTTATTCCTCAAGGGCAACAGGCACTTTATTTGTAGATGAAACAATGACATGTAAAGTTGTTTGCTAGCAGCAACCTCTTCATTAGTTACAGATTTCTTTAATGTGGAATTATTTAGATGACTTTTACTTCTTCAGAGATTGTGCATATTTACTGATACTGGTGGACTTTGGAAGTTTGAGTAGTCTTTTATGATGGAAATGTTCTGAATTGGGCAGTTTTGTCATTATTTGTGCATGAATTTTGTTTCATTGTTTACTGGAAAAATGTTCAAAACAATAAATTTAAAATGCCCTCTAACAACTGTACTGTATTGTACAAGGAATACAATTTAATACAGTCAGGAAGGTGTATCAAAGAGCATGTGTATGTTCCGTGTTCAAGGGGCCTATGATTTGAAAACAGCCCAAAGTTAATCTTTATCTGCCACTGGCAAAATGTATTTTCTTTGAATGTGGGCTTCAATGCTGTTTCAATGAATGTGAGTTTCAAGGGCATGGAAGTTTTAATGCTAAGTCTATTTTCATTGTGAGACTGCATTGCTTTGTTTAGCAGACATCTATTAGGGTTTGTGCTGTAAAATGCAAAATAAAACTTTCAAATGAAATCCAAATCATTTCAGAAGTAAAGCAGTATGCACATTAGTGTTTATGGTAAATGGGGTGAAATAACCAAGGAATGGGACATTGGAATAGCTGCAGGGGGGAGGCTCCATTAGACCACGAGTTTGTGAGGGGGGAAGGGCAGCAAACTCAGACAGCCCCAGCTGAACTTTACCTCTCAACTGTCCAGATTTTTGCAGAATGAATAGATTTTTGCTTCTTATTTTTGGTTTGTTCCTCATAAAATTTTTGGTTTTCTGGCAAATCATTTAGGAATAAAGTCACTAAATAATGACAGACATTGAGTTTCAGACGTCATAACCTTCAGAAAAATGCATGCTAAAGCAAGACCTGTTATTCTATCAACTGTATTAAGTTTATACAAGAGCAATTTTTAGTACTGTTTGTATGTTCCCCCAATATAGTTGACCTTGTCCAGATTTCCTGCATTAAGAGGTTGAGAGGTACGTGCAAATAAATTGCTTTATAATATTAGGAATATCCAAACCTCTCAACTATCCCCAATTTTGGTTCACAATGTTGCTCTCCCCCTAATAATCCCTCCACAAAATGGCAATTTTGGAAAAAATGTGGAGGGTTTACATTTATAAATAACTGTAATTATCAGAGTTATAGATTAGTTTTATTTCAGAAATGCATGTAGATGATCTTTATTTTGTCAGCTGCTCAAGTTAACAGTACTAATATTAAAAAGGTGTCCCTTCTTTGACAGGTTCCCAGATGTATTGTGTGTCAATTTTATATTTTTGCATCACATTTTTTTATCTGTTTTTCATAAAATTGTGGTTTTCTGGGACATTAGTGGCAAATCATTAAAGACTTAAGTTAGAAAATAATGGCAGACATTTGAGTTTCAGATTTCATACCCTTCAGAAAATTCATACTAATGCAAGTCCTACTCCTATTCTATTATCTTTCTAGGTTTATAAGAGCAATATCGAAAAATTGTCCTTATTTCTGGGCCTGTGTCTCACTTCTTTGTATGACTTTGTACAGATTTCTTGCTCTGAGGTTGAGAGGTATGAGTGTCAGAGCCATCACCGCCAGCCAGAGACATTCCAAATTATGACATACTTGTTGCACCCCACTCCCCATTGTAATGGCTCTGGATGTGTCCAAGCAAGGCAAGGAGCAGTTATGCAGTGTAAGTGTGTAGAGTATTCTCCCATCCAATGTAGACCACAAGTATGACCGTGGCTTTTCATCCGCCCTTGATTTTGCAGAATGTTCTGGTTTTCTGTCATATTTTTATACTGTTGATTTATGCTTATTATTCAGAAAATGCATGCTGTCGCAGTGCCCTGTTGCTCTGTGTTTAAGTAGCAATGCTTTAATGACCATCAGGTAAGCTTGTTGGAGATTGTAAGATGCAAGTAAGCTTTAATAAGCATACTGTTAAAGAATTACCAACATTGAAAGCCTTTTCGTTGTTGCAATGCAGAGAATATTTACATAACTAGATAACATATCAGCCTTAGGTATTGAAATGCATATGACAGTATTTGTAATAAAGGACAGGATTACAGTGACAGGCTTTACCCACCATAAACTAAACAGAATGCCAAGCTATCATGTGGGGTCCATAACTTGTGCAATAATCCTTAAAGCAATTTATCTTGAGCTTGTTTCTTGTTTGCTGTTCATTTTTTACTTTGATCATGTCTTCCCCATGAAACAAGTAGATAGTTGCTGTCAGGCAGCAGGTCTTTTTTAAATAAGAAACATTTTTACAAGTGGAGGTATCACAGAGATTGCTACTTTCAGCATGTTACTTGGTAATTTTATAAAACTGAATATAAATTATAATTAGAACTGCAGTGCAAAGAGAAGTGGTTTGAGTTGAGTGCTGCTTGTTGAATATTCAAGGATTTTACTTTTACCTTTCAAGTGCAATCTGCTCTTAAGAAAGCTGCAGGCATAATGAATATTATATTAAGATGTGCAGTTGTAAGGATGGTTGAAGTTTATGGTACCTTTGTTTACTTAATTCCTCCATTACTTGAATATGGTTTCACCTTTTGTTCATTCTCCATAAATAATTTTAAATTGGAAAGGAATCAACATATGAACACCAAAAATATTTACTCATTGAGTCATTTGTCATATCATAAATATTTGTCACCACAGAATCTTCATTCACCCCGGGATTCATGAAGCATGCGCCAGGCGCAGGCGTGGCGTAGGCGGTATAACACCAAATATGGCCGGCGAGCGATTCAGGTACGATCCAGTTCCACATGCACTACCAGCGTACACCAGATCTGCGCAGCTCTTGGCTCATGTATGCTAATTACCCCATACGCAGTAGTGCAGCATGCAAATGAAGGTACACAGCGATTCATGAAGTGGTGCAGGTGTAGCCTAAGCATACAGAAATGTAAACCAAAAAAAGTGGTTTACATTTTTCCAAACAGAACATCGGAGCCATGAAAGCGGACCAAACTTACATATTACAAAGTTAACATATGCCAATGGCTAAATATACAGCCAATGGCATAAAAAAACACACACAACACATAAAAATAACATTTAATGTCATGGCCACAATAACACAAAGGACAACCACAGGGCATGTGTGCGCAAACAGGAACACAAGGAAAATATATACAGATGTCATAAAATTGCAATGTAACAGAAATCATGATTTCGCCATAATAGTCAATGGTATGCATGCTACACCACAACCAAGGTGCTAGGGTTGCTAAGGGTCTGTGACAGTGTTCGGCGTGGTAACTATGAATTAGTAGTCAATGCCATGCAAATGAGGCAAGTAATGCTGAATCGCAAACATCCCGCCAGCCTAAGGATGTACCATACGGTGCAGCGGTACAACACTGAGGAGTGGTCTGGCAGTATACATGACATCAGCAGTGGGGTGTGCCACTGTAGCTGTAAGCACATTGGAGCATTGCTAATCCAGGTTGCCCATTGCTAAGCAAAGCCGCAGGATAGGGGTGTGGATGTAGCCATAGCTTTGCTTAGCTGAGAGCACACATGGTGACCGAAAGTGCATGTGTACATGGATGAAAACACGCTCGAAACCCAGTAAACAGCTGCACGCGGTGCGCACCACAGCTGAAACAGGAAGGTTACGGGAAGACAATAAGGAAATGCCGCAGCAGGGTAACTGGAGTACAACTGAGTAATTAACACCTATTAACTCACAGTGGGCCATTGACAGTAGCTAACAAGGCTGCTAGTAGCAACCAGCAGAACAGGATAGGGGAGGTGCCAGATTGCAAAGAAAAGAGAACTGTCACCGCAGAGCAAAGCAAACCTGCAGTAGCTCGGCTATAGAGCACATCTTGCAACACAATCCTGGGTTGGGAAAGTACAAAACAAGAAAGCAGGCTGCTGGATGCATGCCTGACAAAGGGAGGGGAATCATTATGAAAAGTGAAGGCAAGGGCAAGTGGTGATCCACAGCAGCTAAATGTAATTAAAAACCAAAGGCACCACAATAGCAGTACCTGTGGTAAAATACATACGTAAGATACCCTGCAGCTCTGATTGTATATACACACCCTATGACATCATGAGTGTTCAAAGCACAATAGTATAAAGTGTGAAGGCACATCACACACACTCGTATATTCCCAAACACTGCACCATCGGTGTAAACAGATGGGGAACTTTTACAATGAACTTGTTGGGAGCTGCCATAGCTGTGATTCATCACCATGTGTTGGAGACTGAAGGTGGTGTGGAGGATGATGCTGACAACCACCTCAGGCCCCGGAGGTGGAGAAGAGTGTTCAGACCAAGGGTAACCTACCAGCGGCTAGATGATCTGGAGATAGTAGAGAGCTACAGGGTGGACAGGGACATCATACAGCAAATCATTGAGCTGTGCCAGCCATGCCTCAGAGCCAGAAACAACAGAGGGGAACCCATCCCAGTGGACACGAAGGCATGTGTAAGCTTGAGAATACTAGCCACAGGTACCTTTCAAAGGCCAACTGGAGATATCATGGGGATCTCACAGGCATCAGCATCCAGGGTACTCCACCATTTCCTCGATGCCATATTACCACATGCCAATGAGCATATATACTTCCCCCAAACTCAGGAGGAGTTGGCCAGCAATATGCACCTCTTCCACCATGTGGCAGACTATCCAGAGGTACTGGGTGCAATAGACTGCACGCACATACATATCAAGTCACCACCCGGTGAGCATGGTAGGCACTACATAAACCGCAAGGGATACCACTCCATCAACTGCCAGGTCATGTGCAATGCCCAGTGCATTATCACGGATGTGTGTGCTGGCAGCCCTGGAAGCTACCATGACTCCCACATCTGGCATGCCTCACAGCTGTACCAGGTATTTGTCAGGGGGGAAATCCCATATGGCCACCTTGTGGGGGATGCTGGCTATGCACTGTTGCCGTGGATGATGACTCCCATCAGAAATGCACACACAACCATGCAAGAACGCCATAATGAGGCACACGCACAAACCAGAATCATCATAGTGTGTGTGTTTAGGATGCTGAAATCATGGTTCTGTTGCCTGGACATATCTGGTGGAGCCTTGCAGTACTCTCCAGGCATGTGTGCCCACATCTTCATAGTATGTGCCATGTTACATAATATGATCCAGCAGAAACAGCTGCAGCAGGGACATAATGGTGAAGGCCCTCACAGCCCACCGCAATTGCCAAGGGCATCACAGGCACAGAGGGATTCAGACCACGAACACCCTGTACCAGCCCCAGTAGGCATACAGAGGCGTGCCCAATATGCCCATGCCTTGGAAAAGAGGGAACGTATAGCACATACACTGACAGTGTAGGCCCCTACGGACTGACACACTTCTCCACCTGCACACACAGTAAAATGGATGGCACACACACATGACCACCTGTAAATTGTCATGTATAGGTGGTCTACTGTGTGCATCCTACATAGGCAGCCCTCAAACTATTGCACACACAACAGCTATTGGTACAAGGTAAGTCAACAGCTGAACAGTAAATTAAGCTAACAGCATGTGTTGATACTGTATGTATAGGTTCCTAGGTACATCGGTAGATACATGCCTGATTGTCAGAGGCCATTCATCAGCCTAGCCAAAATGTGTCTGCTGTCACCACCCCATTGATTAACTAACTGTCCCTTTGTGGGGCAGACCCAATTGCGGGATCCCTGGGCTGTAACCACTGTTCCCCACCCACTCTGAAAGGATTCCCTGGTGTGTTAATGAGGGGCTCCATATAATGTAATCAGGGATGTAGTTCCAAAGTATGGGGAGTACCAATGACAGGTATCTGTCACCCCAGCATTCTCCAGTTATGGTTGTGGCAAGGTGTAGCACATTACAGTGTGTGGCTCACTGTGACATGGATTCCCATAGCTGGAGCACATCCATTAAGCATCACTTGGACATACCATTAATAGGTATCATCCACATGTAAACTAACTGAGTTACACATTTCTTTGCAGTATGGAGGAACAGTCAAAGTACAGTCCACATACTAAACACCATAACACTTGTACATATCCCAGATGCCCAAGTGATAAAGCCACTGACTGTCTCGTGCATGTTCCCGGTTCCACGACCTGCAAGGGCTGTTATGTAATTCCGATGTCCCGAATAATGGATGTTGGATGCAGGTCATTAGAGCACGTTTAAACACATGTTAGTGGGTTTATGCGCCAGCAAATGCCGGTAAGCATAGTTTAAACATGACTACATGGATATACGCAAAACAAGTCTAAGCTTTGCTGAATATCACGCAGATCACAGGCAAAGCTGGCCAGAACCGCTGAAATCTGCATTATTCACACTTGTACTAATAGTGTCTGCTCTGAGAGGTAAAACAACCACTGCCAAGTGTAGAACACGCAACCATGTACACAATCACCTACCACTAAGCTACCTGAGATGTACCAATGGCAGGTATGTATTGTGACAGGTTAAAATACAAAAGGGCGGAGTTCGGGAAATAGTATACAGCGCCATGTACACAACGAAAGGTGTGTTCTCTCTCTCTCTCTCTCTGTATATATATATATATATATATATATATATATATATATATATATATATATATATATATAATATAGAGATAGAAAGGGTGATAGAGAGATATATGTCAATATATACAGATATACGTATATATGCAAATATATAGATAGGATAACAACATGTACACAACCATGGAGGTACATATAAATAGGATACTACCAAATACCGAATGCTTTACATACCGACACATGTAATCACGAGGCTTAAAGACCAAAAGACCACAGTACCGCAACACTAGAACCACGAGTACTATTATCACGATGTTAAGGGACATTTAGTTAGTGCTTCTGGTGTGGCGGTCCAGGTAGGTACTGTGTTTAAGTGTGTTTATGATTGCTGTAGTGTGTGTAAGTGTGTGTTCTGAGTGTAGTGTGTGCTTCCATGGGACTGTAATGTGTGTGTGTGTGTGTGTGTGTGTGTGTGTGTGTGTGTGTGTGTGTGTGTGTGTGTGTGTGTGTGTGTGTGTGTGTGTGTTTGCTTCGTGTATCTGTTCATGCTATCTCAGAGGTAGATTATTACAGTAGGTGTGGTGTGGGGGGCGCAGCCACCCACATGGGGTGTGTATGGGGTATGGCCACCTGGCCATATGTAGTGTAGGATGGTTTGTTTGGAAGTGATGGGTAGCAGTGTGTCTGTATGTGCGTGTGTGTGTTCTGTCTTTGTGTTAGTTCCGGGAATTTGACTGACGCGAGTTTGAGTGTTCAGTATTGTGGGGTTTGGGAGTCTGTGAACGGTAATGTGGTTGTTGAAAGTGTGTGCGTTCCTGAATCCGTGGGTATGCCGTATACAGCAGTTGAAGTCTTCAAATATGTGCACAACATGGACCATAGCAATCACACATTCCACCGCGACCGAACGTTATGAACAAAGGGTATGGAGACTATATTATAGCAATAACACATGCCTGGGTGTGGGTAATGCTGGATTTACCCAAGGTTGTCTTTGGCCACTCGGGCTTTGCCCTCATGAACAAACCACACCAACCGCGGTTAACCCACACCCAGGCATGGATCATTGCTATAATACACTATTACAAATATGTGCTATGGACATGAGCTAAACATAGGGTTACCACCTGTCCCACCTTGCGAGGGCCAATCCCTCTATGTGTGGTAGTGTCCTGACCAAAATGGGTACAAATACTAATGTCCTACAATCACGAGATGTTCTGCATGTTCCATAGTTAATGTAATGGTTGCATAAAATAGTCATCTGTATCTAACATACCTACATGTAACAAGAAACAGGGTAAGCAAGTAAACCACTACAAGAATATAAGCTTTTATATAAGCATATATGTAAAGTTCTATACTTTGTACTCACCGTGGGTATGTGTCGGCCTCTAAAATCCGATGTGTGTCCTGCAAATGTCCCACTATGGCCATTTGAAAAGGTGGCAACCCAAGCCAAAGAGGTTCAGTCACTAACATAACTCCAATGAGTGCAGATATCTGTGACAGAAATACACAAGACAGCTTTCATGTAGCAACATTTCATTACATACCGATGTATTTCCAAAGGGATTGAAGGACCAACATCACCTGCATGCTATATAGGAACCAATTAGCAATGACTTAATGACTAAGCCTGCAATAACCATAGTATTAGTCTACTAAATGATAGGTCTTCAGTTAGGGAAGGACCCCTCACACACATATGGAATATGTATAAATGCAGTTCCTGCACACCTTCACCTGCTATGTACACCCACCTACATGTCCCCCACACCTGAAACAATTGCAATACAGACTATAATAACATCACAAACATCCACTCACTCTATGACATCTGCAGAAGCCTCAACATACCTTGTGAGAGACACACTATAATGGCCCTATGTGAAATTGTTGCTGTTGTACAATGGAACAGATGCCAATGTTACAGGGTTTGTTTGCAATAATCCCGTATCAGATGGCTGATATAATAGCTACACTCACATGTAGAACTACATCCTCTAACCATTACACACAATCCACGGGGGCCATGAAGTTAAAATATTTCTGTGTCTCTCCATATAGCTGTTGCAATTCATCACAAACAACACATCCAGGCCATCTTCCTCGAAGGTAGGGCAAAGGGACAACGCCCAAGTGGAGTATGCAATTATACCCCATTGTTGCCATGTAATTGGCTAATGAAGTAGCTGCACAGCCAATGTGCATGTAATCATCTACTCTAAAACACCAATTGGTGACAAGATACCACATGTTACTGGTATCTACGTATAAAAGGATGGCTTGTCATACATTCAAACCGTATGTACATTCGAGAAAACCATTAAAACAGAAAAGGAATAGGACTGATATTATCATCAACTCGGACTACTAAGAAGGTATGTAGAACACTCAGTATGTTAGTGTATGTAGTACCTGTTCTGTATTAATGAAAGTGTATGCAATGCATATAGTGGGAAAAGGTATTATGTAGTGATGTATTGTTGAGCACAGTAATGCTCGTAGAAATTGTGTGTACTGCTGTGGGCCACAAGGTAAACACCTCATACACCACAAGAGATGCTACATAAGGACTTTAAACACAACAATTCAACTCCAGCCACTGTCAGTGGCAGGGTTTGTCCAACAAGTACGTGCCATAACAGGGGATAGTATATGTTGATATACTGTAACAGTAGGCATATGTATGGGCGTATAACAGAGAATAACATGTCTAAGGTGGTCCTGCTGTACAATTATGATTTGCATTATGGGATATTGTTGCAAAAATGTGAAATGCACAGTATTGTAGGTAGATAGGTCTAACATTTTACATAGCATTACTGTTATATTATGCAAACATCAGGTATGTCTGTTGGCATGTACAATACACAATAACAGGATCCGTATGACTTTTAGTCACCAGACAGTGTATCTGCATGATAGCTAATTGAAATGGAAGAGCTAGTCAATTATCCATGCACAAAGGACATGTAATAGCTTCATAGGTTCATAGTTAGGTACTATGCTCTCTGTCCAAGTCCATTCATAAGCCTAACTACAGTGTTTTCACTTGCGGCACCTCCCTAGGTTAGTGTCCTGTGCCTGTGAACAGCAGAGCCATTCATTTCCTGCACTTCTGTATAGCAGAGCCACTACAGTGATCCCTGGCATACATGTCTGTCTCCCATCCACCCAAAGAGGTATCTCTTGAAGAGTGCTAGTGAGGGTCCCTGCCTGATGTACATAGAAATCATGTTCCAAAGCATGGTGAGTGTCTGGGTCAGGAATGTATCCCTCCAGCATGTCCTAGTCATCGTTGCATTTAGGTACATATCCCAGAGCATGTGGATCTCAGTGGCTTTTGCTTATGTGGAGCATATCCATCAATATTGTTTTGGACATGGGTCTTGTATGTTCAGCAGAGATCACCTCTGAGTATGCAGTATGCAAATGGGTACAATTGGGGTTTCTGTAGTTGGGCTGCATACGTCATCTTTCAGAGGTCAGTAATCCTCTTGGTGTGGTAATGTTGTGGTATTTAAAGCCATTGCTGTTGTCTCGTAAGGTACATCCCAAATGGGGTGTTGTACCCTTTAATGTGTTTCATAAGTCATGAGTAGAGAGGTACAATGGCTGCCTTTGTTCTGGCTACAAACCCATTACAGATTAGAGTGGCCACGTAGAAGGATATCCACACCACCTTGGCAATATGGTTATCAAAGGAGTGGGTGCTATCTACTTGGGTTCTAAGATCCCTTATTATGTCTTATGTATGTAGGGGACTACCACCTATGTGATAGTCAGTGGGTGATTGGTGTAATCCAAAGGGGATGTCTATGCACCTTGTGGCATGCAGCTTGAGGCCATGTTATTGACACCAGGTATCCGTCCCAGTGGCACCCTTATGGAGGGTGTCTGTATCAGCTGGTGAATCAATCACGGCCCCTAGTTTGCAGTCATCTGCAAACCTATTCAGGGTAAGTCCTTCTGTGCTAGCCTGTACCTCAGAGAAGCATATGCCGAACATGAGGGGCCCTATGACCAAGGACAGGGGGATGCCAATTGTAACTGATTTACAGTAGGAACTAGGGTATGCTACCCTCACTGTGTGGGTTCTGTCCATGAGCCACTTTGCATAACATCTCGTGACGTAGGGGTTGATGTGCAGGTGGATGTGTATATTGACAATACCAGAATGGGGAATGGTGTTGAAAGCCTTTGAGAGGACAAGGTAGGCTGTGTGGACCTCCTTACCATCATCTACTGCTTTGGTAACTGTCTCAAAGGACTCCACCAGGTTTAGGAGTCATGTTCTGGCCCTAGCAAATCCAAACTGGGTGGGATCAAAGGTTTGGAGGCCACCAATGTCTCTGTGAATGAGATCCATGATGATGTGCTCCATAGCCTTGCAGAACAGTCTAGTCAGGTGTATAGTGCAATAGTTCCCCTGGTCCATTGTGGCACCACCTTTGTGGAGTGTGATAACTGTTGCTGTGCACCATTCAGGGGCCACAATGCCTGATGCAAGGCTATTAGTGAATTTGGTGCCCAAGTGGGGAGCCATTTTGTTCTGAAGTTTGTGTAAATCGCAGCCTGGGATGTTGTATGGTCACATGGAATCTGTGTTCCTGGCTTTAGAGAGTGCAGCTTTGAACTGCATAGTTGTGACCGCAGAGACTCTGCATTGTTCCTGCATAGATTTGGGCCCTTTAGGGTGTGAGAGGGGTGTAAAGTTAGCACTGAATCTATCTGCCAGGATGTTGCCAATATTAGTCGGTTCTGTAATGTTTGTGCCTAACTACTGTATGCCAGAGCAGATGTGGGTATCGCCATCGAGAGTAGTGACATGCCTCTAGAATGCTTTTTAGTAGTCCTTGGAATGAGTCGCAGTAATGTTTACGTAGCTAGCTTTGGAGGATGTGATAAGGGATCACAGATTCCTACTGAGGCTGATCAGGGAGCTACCCCACTCATGGGATTGTACTCTACTTTGCAACAGTCTCTTCCTTCTGTTGTACATTATGTCCATGGCAGTGAACCACTAGAGTGGCATCTGTTTTTTGGTGGGTACCGTCATGGCTCTGTTTGGGATAGCATGATCCATGCAGTCATGTAAGTGCTAATTAAGTGCAGTTGTGTATGATTCAGCGGTTGTAACTGTATTGTCCATCATGACGTTTACTACTGCTGTCATAAGAAGCCTGAAGTTGGCTTTGTAGAAATATTGTACTGTGTTTTCCATAAAGGGTGTGGTGCCAGGATGTGGATAACAAGGGTGATTAGTGTACGTTCATATCTGACCAACGAGGAGATAACCCCAGGTGTGGAACACCAGTCACACATGTTGGTAATGTCCAGGTCTAGGATATTGTTGGCCCTGGTGGTGGTGTGGATAGGTTGATCCAGCCGATTGGAGGTTATGAATCCCAGAAAGCGTTGGCCTAATTTGTCAGTACATGAGTAGGTATCCCAGTAAATGGTGGGGTAGTGTCAGTCACACATCATTAGTTTCTGTTTGAACCTTACTTTCCAGTACACCAAGAAGTGAGGACCGTTAACCGTGGGGTATGGTGTGGAATCTGTAGCAAGCTACAATTTGTATAGCAGTTATGGCCACAGTTAGTTGCACTTCGATTACCTCTGATTCATTGTGCTAAGCAACCAGCCTGGAGGCGTGTATATCCTTGGGAAATATGGACACACCTCTGCCGTGGGTGTTCCGGTCCTGGTTACATGACTGAAAGGTGTGGTCTGAGTAATAGCCTGTTAGTGCAGGGGTGCTCACAGGAGCCTAGAAGCAGGTCCCAGTCACTGCAGAGATATTGAAGCGGTCCATTACAAGGAGTGCCTTGGGTAAGTGCATTTGAGATGAAGATGTCAAGCATTGAGTAGCATTACCCTCAGGTTTTGCTTGCCTGTTCCTGTTATGGTGGTGAATATGTTATTTGAACCATGCCTAAAACAGGCACTATAGGAGCAGCAAGAGCATTAGATGTTATCCATAATCCCAGGGCCAACAGGTGCAGGCCATCTGTGCCAAAGTATCATGTTCTGTCGACCATGTCATTCAAAGCAGACAGATATTGGATACCCTTGGAATGACACCAGAAGCATAGCCAACTGTAGAAGTGAATAATTCAGTCCTTGTACTGCGTTATCAGTCTGGACGAATGCTGAATGCTTCTCAGGGCTAGGGCGATATCTGCCTGGGCTACAAGATCGGAGAGCTATTCCATGTCTCTGTACATGTAGTCCAGGAAGTTACATCTCAGGGCATTCACACTAACATGGAGAATGACACAGTCATATTGTACCTGTTGAGGAGTGACCTGAGTGCATAGGTTATGTTGCGGATCCTGTTACCCAACAGCCAGCTGAAAGTGACTATCACCTTGTGTAGCCTGATGAGTGGGACATCAGTGTGACTGCCTATAGAGTCACCTATGGCTAGTGTGTTGGGTACGTTATATCGCCCTATTGACTGTAGTTGATGGGCACACTGAGTCTGTGGGCTATAAGTAATTGGTGTTGTGTTGGGTGATGGGGGTTGCCTGCATTTCTGCTTTGGAGTTCTCTGTTGCCTAGACAGAGTAGTATTGAGAGACTCTGCAAATGTTGTAGTCTTACTATGTGTGGCCTGTGGTGGTGGAGATCTAGTGAGACTATGTGATGAGTGTGGTGTGGTGCAAACGTTTAACATCCGCACAGGTTCAGTCTGGGTTGGAGAGAGCTTTACCTCCAGCATGGCTACATATGTCCATCTCCCACAGGTTGTAGTGTATGTTAGGAGGGGAGCATTGACTGTGTACACGAGACAATTTCTATATTGCCTCATGATGCCCATAGTCATCATATAGACAGGCTATAACACTGGGAATTGACACTTGGACATGCCTGAATATTTAACTATTTCCCACTAGATATGTGACGAAAGTGTGTACAAGAGCTGTTTTACTCTATGCAAGAAGGAAATGTAAGTACAAACAGTGTTTACCTGTAGGAAATGAGGAGGATTGAGTGCTATAGTAATTAGTAGCTCATGAAGTGCTTACATGTTCTGAACAAGTGCTGAGCATGAATAAGCAATACAGATAGGGTGTCGGATAACACAAACACACTGCTTCCCCCCAACAGGTACACAATCACATATCCATGAACACTACAGAGCCCCTGTAACCATAACTATGATGGTACAAGGTGCACTCAGGCTGCATGTGACCTGTCCACATCCCTGGTTTTATCATACACATATGGCAAAACAGTTTGCTCTACACATACACATCATGTAAAACATAGCTTCATGTCAGTCTGTGAAAACACTGAATGGTGCACACCAACAGTTATCACAACCCACAAAGTGGAGACACCACTCATAATGGGAGGCACTGCACTATTGCCTTGTTGAGTCTGATCTAAAAGTCCATGAATCTTAATCAACGTATATGTTCTTAGCAGTACAGATGTATATGACAGTATGGATGATTTCACACTGCATATCATACCTGTGACAGGTCATAGGACATCATCACCCATACTGTGTTCCACCTACACTCACTATACTAGATGTACATTTGTATGTCACAGGAGTGTTCTGCCAGTGGACTGTTGACAGAACCAACACTACAAAAGGTGTCTGAGTGATATGTGCATATCACACCAGTGGCAGCTACAGTAAAAAAGGGTTAATCCATTGTACTCCCCCTCATTGTAGCCCATACCACACAGACAAATGGGAGGCATCTGCGTATGTAAGTATGTGAATGGCTATGACCTAGGAGCAATAGCTGACTCAGTGTTGTGGACAACATACAGAATGGGCTTTGTGGGTGAGGTGTGTGACATATGTGCACAATCTGAGAGCTGCATATTGCATTGTCACCACTAGGTTAATAACCCTGTACCCATGAACTACCACCTAGGCAGCGGTCAACATAATGGACACTGTGTGTAAGGGATGGTGCTGTGCAGTTTATCTCCCTGAGATAGTGACATCACCAAGCCTATTATGTTGTCATAAGAGGCAACACTAGTCATGACAGGGTGCCATCCATGAGCATGGAGATCATTGTACAGCCATACTCATCACTCGTGTGACCAATATTGGATCACATATCACCTTTAAGGGGTATTGCCCATGTTTGGATGGGCAAAACCAGCCTTCACAATCCTCATCTCCACTATGTAGCATGACGCCTACCCTGCATAAAGACATGTCCAACACTGTGATGTACATATCCTGATCTGAAATACATACGTCATGGACATCCACCTTCATAGTACAAGGATCGCCACATGCTGGACAGATCCCTGTGCCATACATGTTACATACTCCTGCCATACTATGCAACCCTGTCCAGCACAGCTGCACATTTCACCTCTGTCAGACATGGTGTGATGACCGCATGGTAGATGTATCATTAACCGTCTGGATCAGTTATGTGGCACTGCTTCACCTGGCGCCGGAAACATGGTTGTTGGCTACACCTAGAAAACCTTACATCCTACACTCATACATGGCCCAGAGCATACAGACTACTACATGACCTTGGCTGTACATGCTATAGTTGATAACCATCCCTGCAAATACCATCCGGCTAGCCATTGTCCCATGTGTATCACATGTGCAACACAGGCGATATGTGGCAGGATGTTGAACTGCTGTACAGTGCTGTGTAGATGTATATGGCAAAACACATGCGTGTAAAGACTTCCATGTGCATGTCTGCATTGTCACAGGTCATGTCCGTTAAGGCAGTGTATGTGTTGATATGTGACATATACACAGCATCAAGGTTGACAACATTAATGTGGACACATCCAGACATGTGCTGATAGGTAAGAACACCAGTACAGGCAAACTGACATGCCCACATCAAGACAGCATCCACATGGAGTATGAGCAATGTAATCAGGTGACACACATATATGGTGATAATATCCAATCTCCATTGGGTGTCACATGTGTATGACACAAACATGTCAGTGGTGTCAGTGTCATGAAGATTTGCAAAGACAACTGTTCATATGTACTAAATGTAGTACACATGTATGTGCAGCTGTATCTCTGTGCATCTCTGAGATGCTGTGATTTGTCTCCATCATTATGTCTTCCAGATATGCCTCGAGCAAGGCTCCCAGCCTATATCCACTTGGAGGATGAGGCCCTTATACCTTACCTCCAAGACAACTATGATGTCTTGTTTAGCCATGTGCCACAGCATGCACAGCAGCATAATGACCTGTGGCAGGAACTTCGCAGGAGGGTTAATGATGTGGGTGGCCATAACCGCACATACCAGCAGGTGCACAGACACTGCACAGACCTGATCAGACGTGCGAAACAGCGTGTGAATGCAATCGCCAGGGAACAAGATGCAACAGGTGGTGGGCCACCAACCCAACCCCCACTCACACGTACCGAGGAGCTACTGGCCAACCTGGGGACACCATCAGAACAGCATCCACAAACTCTAGCTGCCATCGTGGAGGTGGGTGTCTCTCAACCACTGAGCCTGGAGTTGCCTGGTAAGTCACTACTGCACATATAACTATTATATCCCATTTAGTTGCATGTGTCACTGTACAATATGTAATGTAACATCATATGCAAGGTATGTATACACACATGCTGCATACTATAGTATGCTACTCTGTGTATGCACACATGTGCATACTCCATAGTATATCCTATTGTACTGGCAAATGTGTTAACATGCACATTGCACCCTTTAGCTGTCATACAGTCATGGATAATGATCATACTGCTGTGTCACCCCTATATAGGTACCTCTGGCATTCCGCAGAGACAGCAGGCAGTTGCAGGTGCGACAGTTATAAGTATCAGGCATGTTAATGCACAGATCTAGTCACCATGTGGCCAGTTAACACATGTAGACATAATGTATGGTCCAGTCACAATATACAGGTAGTATCCTTAATCCATCACACTGGCTACCCATGTATAATACTAACAAACTAAGTGAAACACTGACATGAAACCACAGAAACTCTCATTGCTAGATGTGTGTACAGCTGTGCATACAACAGTGGAGGATTTGTTCAATATAGGAATATGTACTATACATCAGAACTACACATGTGGGGTACACAAACAGTACTACACAGTGAGCTGGAGTATGGGCCACCCACAAGATTCACCATTGTGGAATTTGCCCCTGCAATGTGTGCACACATTGTGATGTGCCATCTGACATGTCCATGACATGTAGTGGTCCGGCTGCAACATTGTCTCACTATCCCATAAAACATACCCCACATACCAAACATACAGCCCTTTGTCTGCATAACCCTGTGGACAGTGGAGTATCTGACATGTATGGGTTGTATGTCATGTTGGACAACACAGACATGAGAGATAGACGGCCATCACAACTGTTTGGACAATACATGTTCACACATGGCCATGGAGGATGGCCAGAGACATGTAGCAGCACACAGTAGATGTGATGTGTTTGTGTGTACACCCTGTTGTATATTGGCTACACATGATCCAACTATAGCCTTTGCTGAATGTTTATATTGCAGATGTGGAACACTGGACATCCTACAAGCCTGTGCACAGCTTGTGGAAGCATCACTTAATTCGACCACATAAGATGTATTGAACATCATGACTGTGTCACAGCATGACAGTAGTCACCTGTACAGCATCCACATACATACACAGACAACCACATCAGGCCACAGATACAGTACATTTCCCTTGCTGCTGTTGGACATCACTGTCAGCTGTGCACCTTGTGTGTGTGGTATACAAATGTCATGTGGGACATGGTGTATTGACAAGTCTGCCAGGTGTGGATATGGTTGCCAGGCAGCTAAGATATGTCAGCAGATGTGCAGAGGTATAATCCGTATGTCCTAAGGTGAGTGACCTGTCACACATTACACATCATGGTTTAGTGTGTATACACCTCAGTGACATGGGTCACAATCCACAGTATATTTGTATTGTGTATGCACACAGTCATGGCTATGCACTGTGTGTGTAATCCACACTGTATAGCAATAGAGACGCCTCATGATTCCATGCAATGGCACTGTGTCTGTACTTCACACTGTATAGCAATATAGATGCCTCACAGTACCCTTCAATGGTCATGCACATCTGCTAAAAGTGCATTTTATCTGTAGGGCATACAGACAACACTGCAATGTGACACAATTACACCACTGTACATGTGTCATGGCACCATTGTGTCAAACATGTATGCATGTCAATGCACACATCAACAGATTGCATGTCATGCTACATGTTAATGGCAAGGTCATATGCCTCACATCAGCCATGTGTACTGTTAACCTGTGCTGGTCCACATGGTGTAACACAGGGATGCATGCTTACTACCATGATTGTGTGAAAGGCATGGCTTCTGCTATGACACATGCTTGCTGTTGTGTGTAACCCAGGGATGTACGATAACTACCACTATTATTGTCTGAGCTGCATGCCATCTGCTGTATCACATGCATATTGCATGCCTTCTGTCAAATCACATGCATGGTGTGTGTGTGTGTGTGTGTGTGTGTGTGTGTGTGTGTGTGTGTGTGTGTGTGTGTGTGTCTGTATTGTAATGTAGAGTCTTTGTTTGCCTTCACAGGTGATGTAGATGCATTACCCTCCTGCAGTCCATCTGATGTTAGTGTCCCCACAGACTCTAGCAGTGATGATGACCATATGCTTGAGGCACAGGCAGGGTTGTCAGGGGCTGAATCTGTGCCATTGGCTGCCATTCCAGCTATATCCCCCTCATCCCCGCACACAGTTCTCATGCCAACACATACCCCATCACCAGTGGCCATAGAGGAAGGACAATTAGCATGTGGTAGCTTGGAACAGGAATATGTGGTGGCTATGGAAGGTGTGTATTCACACCATGGTGTCAGTCAAGTGACTGGAGATGTGCCACACAGGCATGTGGCCAGTGCTGCTCATAGGAGGACCTCTGGCCAACATGCCCCTGCAGGACAGACCGCAGCAGCTGGTGTCACCAGACGCATGTTTCAGACTGTAATGGTGGCACAGACACATGCTGAATGGCAGAACAGAGAAGGGCAGAGACTTCAGAGGGATGCTATCCATTCTTTAAATGACAACATCCAGGCATTGGCAAATGCTCAACAGCAGATTGCTGATGTTTTTGACAGATGATTGGGTGACATGGTTGGAACCCTTGACCGTGGCATGACAATCCGTGAGCGTGAGCTGTCTGTGCTGGAACATCTGGTAGGAGTGAGGCATAGGGCACGTGGACGTAGACCAGCTACATCACCTGGTACAGGTCTACGTGAACGAGCTACCTCACATGCCCGCTCTCATAGTGGCAGTAGCAGCAGCAGTGCAGCTGGTGTTGCGCTGTCCACACCAGGATACAGCAGACCATGTGGACGTGGCCCTGGATGGTCCCAACGGGGACACAGTTCTAGTAGACATGTGTCATCGGACAGTACCCAATCTGTACCTCTGCCTGGTAGTGCCCATGCAACCCCTAGCAGGCACAGGTCACATGTCCGTGGCCGGACACCGTGAGCTGTAAATCCTGGTCTGTAAAGTCTGGAGCCGTCAATAATACCCCTGTGTAGGCCAGACACATGGCAGAACTGTAGAACTGTGTGCACACATACACGCACACACCAGAAACATCTGTAGGTCACCGCAACACTCACATGCATAGCAACCACACATGGCCAATTAGATCACAGGCCCAAACCCACACACATGTTGTCATCCACTGGTGCAGCCTAGGCCCCCTGGCAAACATTATCACCCTATGCATATGATGATGCCTGTGCCGCATCCCTGTCATCCACACCATCAGTGCAGGGACATGCTCATATGGTCTGATGCACAGGGTAAACAAAATAGGGAGATAAGTGTAGATTACAATTGGTGTGTACTGTTGACACGCAGCAGACATACCATGTAGTACAGGTTTAGAATGCATTGTTTTCTGTTCACAGTATGTGTCTTGATAACAACAGTAACAGCATGTTGGTAATGATGTCCTGCTTCCCTCCTTCAGGTCTAATTGCATGTGCCGTTGAGCACCAGTGTTTGCAGTTTCCCATGTGTAAATGTGGACTACTCACAGGCATGTATGGCAATACCAGCATGCTATATGTAGCTTCAACCTTACTGTTAGAAAGGCTGAGATTCCAAAGATGTCTACACATCTACTGATCCAGGAGCATGTGAGCTGTGTACTAAGCTACAGTAGCTAGAGACGTGACATCCCTACCGGGTGACATCACAGATACAGTTACATGGGGCGGTGAGTTTACATAGCGGTCTAGCTGATGACAAGGGTAGAGGCCACTTGATAGCTTGAGGCCTCACTGTGTAGCAGTAATACACATTCACATTACAGGATGAGAACACACAATTACACACACACACACACACACACACACACACACACACACACACACACACACACACACACACACACAGGTATTCGCACACATGTATTCAGACACAGTAACACGCCCACACTCACGGGGTCAACGACACTGTAACACACACACACTTGATAGTGTTGAGGTGAGGACCCCTGCCTATGTGGTAATCACCATTACAGTACTGTGCACCCACATGACGTGACAGAGAGAATGAACATGTACAGGTAGTCAGTAATGCCTAAGATCAAAGTCATCAACAGGGTAGTAGATTGCATCACCTGGAGGGGTCCTATCTGTTCACTATGGTAACATACATCCTCACTCCATGAACCAGACAGCCATACACACACACACACACACACACACACACACACACACACACACACTGTGAAGTCCACAATTGAATGCACCTATGTCCTGCACATACAGATAGCTCACATGTGTGTGATACACACCCCACCCATGCCTATGTCTTGCTTTCTACATTGCAGTATGTACAGATCTCTATAACAGTGTACAGGGGTGTGTAACAGTTGGGATGTATTTCCCACCATATGTGGCATATATGGACACACAAGCAAACACACATGGCAGTACTGTGAATAAAACACCTGCTATCTTATAGTACTTATGACAGACATGCAGCAGTATTGCCCACATTACAATGTGTACTGACACTATCTTTGGCAATTGTGCTGATATATGCACACCGGAGGTCTTAAGTGTTACAGGTGTCAAGTGATTTACAGTCAGTGACACCCTGACCGCTGTGTAGGTTGTATGTCTTCCCCTTCAATTAACAGAAACATACCTTAGTGTTTGCACATGTTATGATAGGGCGGCTTGTGACACATCTGTGAGCTGTCTTCAGCAAACATCCATCTGCAAAGGTGGCCTACCTCTTTATGTCCACACATCCGTCCATACCTGTTGTTAATCTTACCATACTGTCAGTATTTCACCATATACAGTTGGCAATGATGGGGCTGCATTGCAACTGTATGTTGTAGTAAGACACAGATCACCTGCAAACATCAGCTACTGCACATGCATGGTAGCTGAATGCACACCACTACATGTACATGTGTGTAGGTCCTACATTCCTGTCATTTAGCCATGTTTGTAGGCATTGCAATTGGTGGACATGTGTGATGACATACATGACACATGGACTGTTGTATGATATGATAGTTGTCATGTATAACCAGTACAGAGGGAATGTTAACTCAGTCAACATTACTATCACACCTTATGTACTGTTAGCATTCAGCAGCCATGGACCTACTTTCCATGTGTGTAATTGCTGTAGCCACCTGTCTGCATGAAACACAGCAACAGCTATGCTATGTACATATGTGTTGTGTGTGTGTGTGTGTGGGGCATGTACGTATCCATGGCAGGTGCATGTATGTCATATCCAAACATGAGTGTGTTTACCAGTGTATGGCAACAGTCATCTGTTACAGCTGTATATGACCCAGGGCCCCTGTTATGTGTACAGCTGACCTGGTTACGAACAGTGGTATCATTGCATTGCATAATACATGATGCAACTGTGTCAGTACATGGGTAGTCTGCACAGTTGCTGTAGAGCTAGGTACAGTCCATTGGTCTTGGGTCACATGGTGTTGTACTAATATATGTTTTGCCACATGTATGGATGTGTGTTGCTGGTCCAAGGACATGGTGATGTGTGAGGGCTACATCCTAGAATGCGGCTTTTGACACTGTGAGCTGCACCTGACACATCTGTGATGGCTTTTGAGGGTGTACTGGTCAGTACATGTAAGTGGCCTTCATGTACATGGGGACACCACCACCTAGAGCGGTCCGTAATGGTGTTATGGCCCACATGTTCTGTATCCGAGGTATACGGTGGTAGTACTATAGTGCACAACTGAGCCTTCAGCCAGGTGTTCCTCACTGCACAAATGTCAGTATTCCCCATTGTTGGATCTAGATTGGCAGCTGTGATTATGAACGCTAGACATCTAGCACTGTTTAGCATATACATACAATGCAGATGTCCTCTAGGTGTCAGGGTGTTAACCTGGTCTCAGGACATTTGTCTATGAATGGCACTATATGGGAGAAGTAGCCACTCCTGGCAGGACATCACCACGGATGGTATTAGTGTGCCAGGTTTAGATTGGTACATCTAAGGTGACGGACAGCAGCAGACATTGTGTAGAAGACCAGTGTCAGATATACGTAGTGCAGCGTTCATGCTAACAATGACAACTATCGACACACTGTGCATTTCCATGTTTAGAATCAGAGTGCATACAAAACAGCCCTTTGCTACTAAGTGTGTGAGCATGCCCAGTATGACGTTGTGTAGATGGACACAGTGCATTCCAAATGGACGTGTGCTACTAAGTGTGTGAGCATGCCCAGTGACACCTTGTGTCAGTCATGGGCCTCTATGTGTATGGGCATGGCCATTGTAACCCTGTATAGTGATAGTGGTCGTCCAGGCAACAGATGGCCATACCAAACTTCAGGATGGATTCCTACATTGAACACACTGGTTCACAGGTATGTACATCGTAACTGCCAGCATCCATGTCGCTGTCCGTATTCCTAGAAGGTCATATTGACAGTCTTGAAAGTTGTAGTGCATGTGGTGCATCTCGTATCTATGTAGTGTTGTAATAGTGGTCCGTAGATAGGCAGTTGTCCTGATCACACCACTGACATGTGTTTGTCTCTGTCTGCCTGGGGATAGAATAATGCTTTTACACTGCTCACACTCCATACAATCCCTATCGGCATCTTTTCCATTGCTGATGATGTCACCCACCTAGAAGTATGCCTCTGGTAGTGCTGTGTCCCAGTTAGCACGTTCTATAACTACCTAATGCTATAGGGTGATAAGGTAGTTAGGTCTGTGTTCTAATCCCAGCCATGCCAAGTGTGTGTGTTTCTGTCTGCCGGGGACAGAATAATGCTTTTACACTGCTCACACTCCATACAATCCCTATTGGCGTATTTTCCATTGCTGATGATGTCACCTGCCAAGAAGTATGCTTCTGGGAGTTCTGTGTCCCAGTAATCTCAGTAGCATGTTCTGTAGTTGCGTAATGCTCTAGTGTGATAAGGTAGTTAGGTCTGTGTTCTTATCCCAGCCATGCCAAGTGTGTGTGTGTTTCCATCTGCCTGGGGACAGAATAATGCTTTGAGACTGCATACAATCCCTATCGATGTCTTTTCCATTGCTGATGATGTCACCCACCTAGAAGTATGCCTCTGGGAGTGCTGCATTCCAGTAATCTCAGTAGCGTGTTCTGTAACTGTGTAATGCTATAAGGTAGTTAGGTCTGTGTTCTAATTCCAGTCATGCCAACTGTGTGCATGTGTGTGTTTCTTTCTGCCTGGGGACAGAGTAATGCTTTTAGACTGCTCACACTCCATACAATCCCTGTTGTCATCTTTTCCATTGCTGATGATGTCACCCACCTAGAAGTAAGCCTCTGGGAGTGCTGTATCCTACTAATCTTGGTAGCATGTTCTGTAACTACGTAATGTTATAGTGTGATAAGGTAGTTAGGTCTGTGTTCTAATCCCAGCCATGCTAGCTGTGTGTGTGCGTTTCTATCTGTCTGGGGACAGAATAACGCTTTTAGACTGCTCATACTCCATACAATCCCTATCGGCGTCTTTTCCATTGCTGATGATGTCACCCACCTAGAAGTATGCCTCTGGGAGTGCTGTGTCTCAGTAATCTCGATAGCACGTTCTGTAAGTGCACAATGCTGTAGTGTAATAAGGTACTTAGATGTGTGTTCTAATCCCAGCCATGCCAATTGTGTGCATGTGTGTGTTTCTGTCTTCCTGGGGACAGAATAATACTTTTAGACTGCTCACACTCCATACAATCCCTATTGGCATCATTTCCATTGCTGATGATGTCACCCACCTAGAAGTATGCCTCTGGGAGTGCTGTGTCCCAGTAATCTTGGTAGCACGTTCTGTAACTGCGTAATGCTGTAGTGTGATAAAATAGACAAGTAGGTGTTCTATTTCAACACATAACAGGTGTGTGTGTGTTTGGTACTCATATTCTATGTGTTGGTATCTGTGAGTGGCTAGCTCCAGGAAGTGTTGAGTGTGTTTTGTTGTTTTCCTATATAGTGTCCATAAATGTCACAATTGCCCAAGAGACAGGGTTGGAAAGACATAAACATACATTCGCCAATAGGTCTGGTGAGTAAATGTCAACAGCCCTAATCTTACCCTTAATACAGTCTGACCCATGTGACACAATGAAACACACTTGCCTTGATAGTAACACCAGTACATAATGCAGGAGGCGCATGTGGTCTCCTTTTCATTCTTGTCTAATGCTTTGGTGTCACGTGGTCCGCTGTTGTGATATATATTCTATATCTACATATGTGTGTGCATATGTATATGTGTGTGTGTGTGTGTTTGTGTGTGTGTGTGTGTGTGTGTATATATATATATATATATATATATATATATATATATATATATATATATAGATATATATATATATATATATATATATATATATATATATCTATATGTGGACATTAGCACACATAAATCTACATGATGGAATACATGTCCTATACTGTTAAATGCCTGTGCTGGATGATCTGTATGTGATCACCTTGGCTGTATGTATATCTGCCATGGCTTAGTGATAAAGCGCATTGTCTGTGGTGTGCAGGGTTCGAGGTGTGTAGAGACCGGTTGTTTTGTTGCTGGGAAGAACAAGGGACATCAAATACAATGATAGTAAGGTGCTTTTAACCAGTTGTGTGCGGATCTGAGCGACAATAAGCAGTGGTTATTATTTTGGAGGATCAGTATGGGTCATATAACTATGCATTAGAAGACAATACTATGCAAACGAGGTAGAAAATAGTGAATCCCGTTTATCCCCAGGGTATGATGCAGATCCCAAGAGTGTATGTGTATAGATAGCCGGGTGCAGGACTTGAATATAGGTGAAAGCATGGGGAGGTGTCAGGCATACTGTACGTACATTGGAGCCCTTTGTCTCGAGATTGCTCCTGCCTTAGCACGCCTAAGCTAGGGGTGTGTCTATACTTGCCTAGTGCAACTGGGAGGGACAACAGCAGTAGGATAGTAGTCAAGGTGAACAAGCTGCACAAACAGGTGATAATTAGCATAATCAGCAGATTACAGGCCCAGACCGGTCCAGAACACTAAGTGAGCAAGCACCATACACATGGTTTTTTTACACACTCTACACCACCAGTGTATACATGCGGGGAACTTTTACGAAATAATCCAACGAAATGAGAAGGGCTGCAGCAGGCCTCATAGACCAACATGTACAGGAGGCTGAGGGTGGTGAGGATGTGAATGCTGCCGAATAAACCTCAGTGAGGAGACAGAGAAGACTTTACAGACCCAGGGTAACCTACCAGGGACTACATGAGCTGGAGATAGTGGAGTGCTATGGGGTGGACAGAGACCGCCTACAGCAGATTGTTGAGCTGTGCCGGCCACACCTGACACATCAAACAGGCTGAGGGAAACCCATCCCAGTGGATACTAAGGTATATGTAGGCCTAGGTATACTAGCCAAAGGTACCTCCCAAAGCACAACTGGGGATATCATGGGGAATCTCACAGGCATCTGCATCCAGAGTATTCCACCAGTTCCTAGATGCCATGTCACCACATGCCAATGAGCACGTACATTTCCTCAACATACGTGAAGTGTTGACCAGCAATATGCGTCTCTTCCACCAAATGGCAGACTACCCTGGGGTAGTGGGTGCTGTAGTCTGCATGCACATATGCATCAAAGCACCACCCAGTGAGCGGGGTAGGGCCTACATTAACTGCAGGGGCATCCCCTCCATCAACTGCTAGGTCCTATGCGATTCCCAGGGCATTATACTGAATGTGTGTGCTGGCTGCCCTGGAAGCTATGACAATTCAGATATATGGCATCTGACGCAGCTGTACCACATCTTTGCCAATATGGACATCCCCTACGGTCACCTAGTGGGGGATGCTGGGTACCCACTGGATCTGTGGCTGATGACACCCATCAGAAATGCACACACACCTGAACAACTACGCCATGATGAGGCACACGCACAGGCAAAACATATAATTGAGCATGTGTTTGGGATGCTCAGGTCATGGTTCCGGTGTCTGGACACATCCGGTGGAGTCTTGCAGTATTCACCAGCTATATGCACCCAAATTGTTATGGTATGTGCTATGCTACACAATATGATCCTGTGGAAACAGTTGCAGCAGGAACAGCATGTGGCAGGGCCACACAGCCCCCCACCAATGCCAAGGCCTGTACAGGCACAGAGTGACTCGGAGGAGGAACTATCTGAGCTGGACCCAATAGGCAAAAGGAGGCATGCCCAGTATGACCTGGCATTAGCAAAGAGGCAACGCATAGCATATGCACTGACACAGTAGGTACCCAGTGAATGTCACCCTCTCTGACTCGCACAGACAGTAAAAGGGATGCCAAACATGACACTACCTGTGCTCAGCCATGTATAGGAAGTGCACTGTGTGCATCCAACATAGGCAGCCCTCCAGCACCATCCTCAGGTCTGGCACACCCTCAAGGTAAGTCAATCAACCTACCAATTGGCAGTTGTATTAGAATGTATTTTTACCTGTAGCTATGGTATGGATGTGAGCATGCAAGGGAATTTGGTGGCCGAATGTTAGGGCAGTGGACAGTACACGTCCATAGTGGCACCATGACATCTGTAGCACATTCTGGGGTCACAATAGTAGCCAGTAGTACACAGGGTGTCCTAACCCACTGCGGGTTATGGGCTGAACATCAGGTGTGTCCATACAGCCCACACAAGTCTCAACCAGCTGGACAGGTGTAGACCAACACAGACAAATGCTGTACAATGGCTTCTGAATATGCCCAATGAATGACACCACCCCCCCACAGACACACACATATAGACTACAGCAGGCCAGGCAGTTGGATGTAGGTTGTGAAGGCTAGGACATCTGAAACCAATATGGTGGTAATTAAAGCTAGGATCTGGAGTACACTGGTATGCCTCTAGCCAGCACATTAGGTAGATCCACACACTGAAATCGAATACCTGACATACCAGTACAGTAGTAGCAAAAGTGTACAACTGTCAGCTGTGCCCCCCCCCTTCCAATGTACACATGTAACAATCATGTGCGCTCCCCCCCCAGGTGCTGTGTAGGAATGTGGATACAGTTGGATGTCCCCCCACGCTGTGCAGAAATGTAGCAACAGTCAATGCCACATGACTGATGGATACCCTGCAGACACAGCATGCCACCTGTCAGTGTACAATGCAGAGGTCAGCACCACAGTACTGACTACCTGGACATGTAACACATGCGATCCAGTTGACCATACTGGGCATGCTCAAACACATGAAGATATGACGGTAATGTCAGTCGACAACATGCGTAACAGTCATACTGGGCATGCTCACACACTTAAACACAAGACGGCCAGGTCTGCAAACACCAGTGGTCCGGACATATCTGCCAGTACATTGCTATACTGTTGGATGACTGTGCTGTATGGTATGTGTGTGTGATACTGTCTATTGTCTGTATATTTGCCATGGTGTATTGGTAATTCAGATTAGCTGTGTGCGCAGGGTGTTGCTGCCAACACTTGCAAAGGACGGTTCTTTGTTTGTGGCCAGAACAAGGCCATTGGATACGGAGTGAGTAAGGCACATTGCAGCAGCTGGGAGTGGTTTTGCATAGGTTTGCACAGTGTTAAGCACTGCTGACCTCTGGTTACAGCTTCTTATACTTGTTTAGACTCCACATTTCTTTAACAGTGCAATACTCGCATACTGGTAGCCAAACACGCTTACACCCGCTCGGTCCCTGACTTGCACATGCACTGACATTGGTTCTTGCATTTGTCACTCACGCTGGGTGGGCATGATCCCTTGTGATGCCTATTACATCGGACTACATGATTACAGTATCGGGTATGGCTGACCATTAGGCGACGGCATGGCGTTTGACTGTACGGAATCGGCGGACTGTCCAGTGAGTTAATCATATTATATGCGTGTTCCTCATACAATCTGCTCCCATCTGGCTGATACATGGGAACCGATACTCTGCAATGCAGACAAGTAAATGTGTTTTGGGAACCACATCCATCTGCCGGGTCATGCTACCACATACCTATTGTAGGTTTTCCACCTTTTAAATTGGCCGAAGTGAGACTTTAGGATTAACATCTGTCCCACTTTGCGTGGGACAGTCCCTCATTAGGCGTATGTGTCATGCAAGAATAATCTAGGCATAGCAAATGTCCTGATTACAGGACAATATTATATTCTACATTTCTCTAATAGTTGCATGTAACAGTTATTGTATAAATGACACTTCTATATGTTATGTGAAGTAGCACAAGCAACTTGACTGCTGCTAGACTAAGCTTTGATTTGTGCTAATACATATATTTCTGTACTATGCACGGCTGTAGGTATGTTCTGACTTGGTACATCTGACATTTCTATGGAGCAGGTCCCACTTTGTACATTTGGAAAGGTGGCAGTCCTATAGGACCTATATGTAGAGATGTCAGGATTTGGCAAGGCAACACATACCCACAGCCAGTAGAAAATTGACTACTTCACCGGTTTGCATAAGTAAAGATCATTCTTGTAGCATTATAATTGCTAATACTGTTTCCTATAACATCTAGGTGTTTCAGATACTACAAAATCATTTTATGCAACCACTACAGACAATATATGGATTATTTGCCTGAAATCACAGGCCATGTGCCATAATAACATTCATTTTGCAGGACACAACTGCCCAGAGGGGAGTGTCCCTCACAAAGGCGAACAGGTGGTAACCCCAAACTATTATGCTATCATCTACCTAAGGTAGTCGGCAGAATATGCACTTGCTGTCACTAGCAGACCTCACTTACGAATGGGGGAAAATGAACACTGTATCAGGGACACTGCATAACACCCTCAGGGACACATTTAGTTGATTGGTTCTATTAACCTGACACACTGACAGTCACAGGGCATATGTATTCATTCACATTTGTTGAGGTACATGCTGTTTATGGCTCATACATGTTGTCATTAGTCATAGGTTCATAGGTTCATAGGTTCGTACTAGGCTATCTGCCCTAGGGCATTTACAAGCCTAGCCAGAGTGTGTGTGGCTTTCACCACCCCTTAGGATGAGAATACTACTTCCATTTAGGGTTTAGTTTGCTGTGCCTCTGTCTAGTAGTGACACAGAGATGACCCCCGGGGTAAACCTACGATCTCCCATCCACTCGTCAAAATTTCTCTTGAATAGAGTTAGTGAGGGGCTCTGCCTAACATGGATTGGGATTCTGTTCCAGAGTGTAGGGAGCCTCTGGATTATGAATCTGTCCCTCCAGCATGTCCTATTTATTTCCGTGTTGAGGTTTAAGTCTCTTGCTCTCGTGGCTCTGATGGATTTGGATTTTCTGAGATGGAGCATGTCCATTAATTCCGGATTGGACATGGCCTTGTACGTCAGGCACAGGTCACCTCTGAGTAGGCGGTATGCGACTGAATAGAGCTGGAGTTTTTTCAGTCGGGCAGCATATGACATATGTTTAGGACCCTTTATCCTCTTGGTGAGGAACTTTTGGGGTCTTTCCAACTGCTGCAGGTGTCGGGTAAGATACATCCCAAATGGGGCATTGTACTCAATCATTGGCCTGATAAGAGAAGAGTACAGGGGCACAATGACCTCTCTTGATCTAGATGTGAAACCCTTCATGATAAGGTGGGCAATATAGAGGGTCTTCCTAACCACTTTGGCAATGTGAGTGTCAAATGAGAGGTTACTGTCAACCTGGGTCCCTAGGTCCCTGATTACCTCTTCCGTACTTATGTGGTAATTTGTGGGTACCTTGTTTTTCCCAAAGGGTATGACTATACATTTTTTGGTGTTCAGCTTAAGGCCATGGCTCTGGCACCAATTATCCATTTCTATGAGGCCTCTCTGAAGGATGTTTGTGTCCGCTGGAGTATCAATTATGGCGCCCAGTTTGCAGTCATCTGCGAACTTTGTCAGCCACAATCCTCCTATGTTTGCCTGTACCTCGGAAAAATAAATGCCAAACAAGAGGGGTCCCAGGACTGAGCCCTGTGGTACACCGCTTGTGACTGGCTTGGAGTCTGACATAGCTCCAGCAACTCTGACCCTGTGGGTTCTGTCCTTGAGCCAGTTTGCAACCCATCTCGTGACATATGGGTTTACATTTAGGCTGGTGAGTTTGTCTATGATGCCCGAGTGGGGTATTGTGTCAAAGGCTTTTGCAAGGTCAAGGTAGGCTGTGTGATTTGCCTTACCTTCATCAATGGCCTTAGTGACTGTT
>NC_056751.1:210237461-210242461 GCF_019279795.1 Protopterus annectens
TTGTCATTATTCATTCAAGTGTCATTCAACACCTTTCCTCCGAAGGTCATTGGTTTTAGGAGGGATTAAGAGGCTGGCCAGTTATTGTGTGAATGCTCTGACCATTGGTAGGGTTGCCACATTTTCATATGTCCAGGATGGGATATATTCGGGACAGACCAGATTTTGTAGGCCAACACATACCCACGGTCAGTACAGGGTTTAGAACTTTAATTATTTTCATAGATGAGAGCTTTTTCCTGTAGTAGTTTAGTTGCTTATTCTGTTTCTTATAAGATTTACATATTTTACATACAGAAATAACTGTTCTAGGCAACTGTTACATGACATATGGTACATAGTTATTTCCTGCAATCACAGGACATTTGCCATTGTATCATTCTTGGTCAAGGCACACCTACCCAAACAGGGACTGTCCCTCACAAAGTGGGACAGGTGGTACCCTGCTTATGTCAGCGCCTTAATCACCCTATATCCAACTGTCACTATGCAAATGTGTAAAGTATATTTTCTCGATAATTCATGTGGGGAGACGTGCATCACGGGCAGGTGTTTGATCCCGGGTGGTAGGTTCTGCATGACTGGCTGGAGGCTGAGCAGTCTTGTGAACCACTACTGCACATACAACTTGTGTCCAGATGTCTACAGGACTGGACATCATGTCGTGATACCAAGTCTGATGTTTACACAGGATACTTATCCCATGAGGGATATCCAAAAATTGAACAAGCCAATAACCTTCGATTTTTTTGGATTTACGAAAATGTGATATGGTTTTACATGCAAGGGATACATAATTTGCAATCCTGACACTGCCTAGGGTGACACTGCCTACTACATATGAGTAGTGGTCACTATGTGTAGATATGGCTGCGCCAAGCTAGCAGCCCGAGTATGGCTGGATTTAGTGGACATTCACGAATGGGGGAGGTTGTGTGCTGTAGGGGGGATGATGGGTATTCAATTATGCATCCAGGTGTGTTGTAGTTGGATGGCTCAGTTCCATCCAGACCATTATGTGGGTATGTGCCGGTGACATTTCTGTATATGTGTATCGCACATTTTAATATTCATATGTTTGTGTGATTGTGTTCTACAGTATGACCTGTCAGGTTGTATTGTGGATGTGTATGTTTGTTCTTTGTGTTTCTTTCTGATTCACCCACTGCTCCCTCATACACCTCCAGTTCACCTATTGTGCATCCAACACAGTCTCCCCTTTGTGGATTATTACATTACCCGTCCACCTCCCCACACCCATATTCCACACACTCCATCCATCCCTTCTCTAGTTGATGGCCCATGGCACGGTCAAGGGAACACATTGCATGCACTACATATCTCTGGTACCTGTATGGTTGTGAGGACTACCCTGACATTTTACACCTTCCACATGCTGTACATCACGCACATATTTACACGCAAATACTTATCTTTCATGACATGGTAGGTAGGCCCAGGTAATACTCGTTCATCTTTGACCCATCCTGACAAGAATGGCTTGGACCGCAAATGGGCAGATTTTGGCCGAATGCTCTGACCATTGGTAGGGTTGCCACCTTTTCATATGGCCAGGATGGGATATATTCCGGACACACATCAGATTTTACAGGCCAACACATACCCATGGACAGTACAATGGATAGTACTTTTGTTTTATGCCTAAATGCAAGCTTATTGTTGTAGCAGTTTAGATGCTTCTTCTGTTTCCTTTACTTGCTTGTTCGATTTCTTGTAACATGTAGGTATGTTACATACGGAAATAACTATTGTATGTGACTATTACATGAGATGTGGGACATAATTATGTCATACAGTCGCAGGATATTTTACATTTATGATGGTTTTGGTATGGACACAACTGCCCAGATGGGTACTGTCCCTCACAATGTGGGACAGGTGGTAACCCTGACCATTGTCCTAGACTTAGCTATTGGCGGCACACTAACACAATGCGTTTCGCTTCCACTTGGTATAACTATCAACACTGCATTAGAATACGGGCACGGGGTTTTAAATGTCTTGTTCAAGGGATGGGGACTCAATATTCGGCTATGTGCATTTGTGTTTGCTTCTTATTTTTGTGTTCACAAGAACTGTTTGCATGCTTTGCATATGTTTCAGTATCCACGGACACTGACAGGTGTGATTACTATTGCAGGCAGGCTGTAATATTCAGCATTTTAGGTTGTACGTAAACAGCCGACATATCCACGCCTCCGTGCGGCGCTTCGACACGCCCTATGCACTCACGCATATTTCCTATGCACGTGGATGTGGCGGCAGCGCGCCTTCATTAATATGCATATGGTGCTACTGCTCCATCTGCATGCCACACAGTCGGCGCAAGCCTAACGCCGGCCTTGCGCCAAGCTTCATGAATCCCGGGGTCAGTGTTTGTAATAGACTGGGAAAATGGTGATCTTATTCAAACTTTTAAGTGTTTGTATACTGAAAGATTTGGCTAACGGACTCAATTTAGTTTTTACTTCCCATAACTTTAACACCTAAAATATTGGACCATTACTCTATGCATAAGTATCACACTTACTTTTTAAGACTGTCTGTATTCATATTAGATAGACTAGACTATTGTGGGAGTCAAGCAGACTACTTCATTAAGCCAGGATTAAGACAAGATTGAACTATTTAAAGAGAGATTGTAAATTTAAATCTTAGTTTTTTGGGCACAAACTCCATGATGGCCCTTGAATGGGTTGATTATATACCATGTCCATCTGTTGACCTGTTTCTTGAACCACTAAGAGTGACTCTGATGATAACTGTTACTTTAGGTATGGTATTTGTTTGAAATTAACAAATGCAGTGTTTCACTACTCACTGACATGTGGATTCAAACTGTACACAGCAAATACACCTGCAGTGAGATCAGTTTCAAAGCATTAGTACAGATCTATTGTAAATAATTTTTTGCTGTTGTATTAAAAGCAAGAAATCAAGTATTAAGTATTACTTAGTATTAAGTATGGTATCTTACACTGACTCATCACTGATCTTGTGTAGTCATGACTTGAAAGGTTTTCGTTTCACTTTCTTTGACTGTATCACTGAAGTTCTATGTATATATATCTATATATATATATATATATATATATATATATATATATATATATATATATATATATATATATATATATATGTATACTGAAAGCAACCAGTTTCAAAAACAAAATGATCATCAGTTGCAAGACATTTTGAATCAAAATGCTTGAAAGATACAAAACATTTTAATGAAAGTAACAGAAACCATTTTCATCAGTAGAGAACTTCATCAGACTGTCTTGGATATTTGAAGCACCTTGATTCCAAGTGTCTTGGATTTGTTGATCATTTTGTTTTATAGATTTTGCTATGGCATCTTACACTGACTTATCACTGATCTTGTGTAGTCATGACTTGAAACATTATCTGTCACTTCCTTCGACTGTATCACCAAAGTGCTGTGTGTGTGTTTGTGTGCATGTGTGCATGTGCGTGTGTGTGTGTGTGTGTGTGTGTGTGTGTGTGTGTGTACCTTTTAATGATAATTAAAAAACTCACTTAGATAATGACCAGTAGCCTTGACAAAGTAATGGATTTCAGCATGACTTGAGATGGCACATGCTTTCGACACCAAGGATAACTGCCATCTCTTAATCTACATCACTGAGGACTGACTCACTGCCTGGACGTGGATCTCCTACACTTTGGTCATCTTATGTGAGCAATAAACATTAATTCCTACTGTCTTAATGGGCATTTTGAAGAAGTATTGGTAATCCTTGCTTCTGACTCCTGGGTAAATCAATGTGCTGGCATAAACAACATATTTAATTATTAATTATATCCATGTCAGTGACACAAAACTGAAAGATCTTTCTGAAGATGTCCTCTAAATACCATACGTGAACTCGTCTTCTCTAAAATACGAGTTGGTTTGCTCCAGTTTGTTCCTCAGCCAGGCCACTGTCCTTGAAAATGCTGAGTTTAGGGGTGCTTCTTTGTCCCTACTAGGATGACAGCATTCAGTATGTTTACCCTTTGGTCATTAGGAATTGTTATCAGGTAGGAGGAAGTACATGTGATAATATATTAATGCATTAAATGTTATACTGGACAAACTTCTGTACAGGTAAGGCCCAACATTTTGGAGCATATTATTCCTATATGAAACCATTCTGAGGCAACCTCTGTTAACCATTTTAGGCACAGCTATGATTCTAACTCTAGGGAGTTAAGATACAGGCTTCCAGATGCACATTTGTATGTAGATAATGAGCAGATATAAAAGCACAGTTTATTCTTTCATTAAATTATTTCTTTTCAAATGCAATAAATAATTACTTGAATTTGAAATGCTTATTGCAACTTGTTATCAAGTATTTCCCCTAAAGGTTTTTAGTTTCATGACTATTTTGATCACGGCTGTTTTTCATTTCATTATACCTTCCTTAAAAAGGTTGCTTGTTTCTCTTTGCATCTAGGAACCTGGAAGGAAGTTGTGTCAAAGTGCCGTTATCTTTTTATATGAGTAAATGGAATCTCTTAAAGCAGTTTTTGTAGACTTCACTCTGTGGATTTAAAAATATATATATATTGTAGTGTGGTTTCCTTATTTGCCTTCATTGCTGAAAAACAATAAGTTATGCTTTTCCAAAAAACATAACTAAAACACAACAAAAAAAGCTTTTTTAGGGAATGGATGCTTATATGGGAGGTCTGGCCCACTCCTCGTCACACTACAGTGGAGAAGAGGTAAAACATGCTAAATTACTGTGGGAAAGCATATCACGACATGTAAACTCAATCTGTATCCTTTCAACAAGTTATGCCTCATTGAAGTGTAGATTAATTATATACCACTGTAACCTATTTACCTCATTTCTGTTATCACATATCTGCCAGACACATCTCCTTCATCTGTTTCAACACAGCCTTCAGTCACATTCTAAAACATTCTACCTTCATAAACTACCTATCTAATTAAATACCCATGACTA
>NC_056751.1:210247461-210254961 GCF_019279795.1 Protopterus annectens
GCCTGATGACACCCATCAGAAATGCACACACACCTGAACAAGAACTCCATAATAAGGCACACGCTCAAACCAGAATCATAATAGAGCATGTGTTTGGGATGCTCAAGTCATGGTTCCACTGCCTGGACATATCCGGTGGAGCTTTGCAGTACTTTCCAGCTACATGTACACAAATGTTCATAGTATGTGCTATGCTACACAATATGATCCTGTGGAAACAGCTGCAGCATGAACAGCACAGGGCAAGGCCACAATAGTATGTGCCATGCTACACAATATGATCCTGCGGAAACAGCTGCAGCAGGAACAGCACAGGGCAAGGCCACACAACCCCCCACCATTGCCAAGGCCAGCACAGGCACAGAGGGACTTGGAGGAGGAACAACCTGAGCCTACCCATGTAGGCAGAAGGAGGCATGCCCAGTATGCCTAGGCCTTGACAAAGAGGCAACGCATAGCACATACACTGACACGGTAGGGATCCAGGGAATGACACCTCTCTCTGGCTCACACATACAGTAAAAGGGATGCCAAACATGACACTACCTGTGCTTTATCATGTATTGGGAGTGTACTATGTGAATCCAACATAGTTAGCCTTCCAGCACCATCCTCTATACTGGCACAGCCACAAGGTAAGTCACTTTTCCTATCAATTTCTGAATGGAGTAGTATGTTCTGATAGTTGTATCCATGGTATGGATGTGAGAATGCAAGGGAATCAGGTGGCTGAATGGAATGGCAGCAGATAGTGGACACCTATATGGGCAGCATGAAATCCATAACAAATACTGGTGTCAACATACTAGGCAGTACTAGACAAATAGACAAATCCCACTGCAGTACATGTGGTGGCCCAACTGTGTGTCCATAGGACACATACATGCATGTCAGTGAGGCACACATACCCAGCACCAGCCTCAACCAGCAGGACAGGTGTAGATGACCATAAAGAAAGGCTGGGCTAAGGCCTCCAATTGATGGTAATGGTTAACAGCCCCCCTCCAGATCTACACAGACAGACTACAATAGGTCTGGCAGTTGTATGTTAGTTCTGAAGGGTAAGAAGTCTGAAAGTGAAATGTAGGCCAATAAAACCTAAGATCTGTACTCTACTGATATGCCTCCAGTCTGCATGATAGGTCAGAATACAAAATGAAATGGAAGCCAGCAGAGTACCTGAAATACCAGTATAGTCATAGCAAATGTTTAAAGTCGTCAGGTGTGCCCCCCCCCCCCACACACACACACACAATCCTATGTAGAAAATGTAGAAATGCAGTAACATGTAAGGGTGAGGTATAATAACAGTGGAGCACAGATTACCTGAGCTGGCCCAATCTACAGGATAGATTGTTGCATGTGTACAATATGCAGGGGTCCATGTGTTAGATTGTTGTGGGTTCAATATTGTTTGAAAGTGGTCAGCATGGAGACATGGAGGGTTGTCTCTCAGTGACCTATGGTCAGTACTGTGGATGACAGTGCCATGTTCCAACAACTGCAGTGCCAACCACAATGCTTCTCAGCAATACCCATATCAGCAGTCATCCATACTCACTGTCCAGATGTCAATATCTGTCACCATTTGAAAGATGGACATGCCCTGAATGTGAGCCCAGACATACACACAGTACATAGGTGGAAGTGCCCTAGACAGAGTACATAAAATATAACTGTCAACTGCACATACCTTTGGAATTGTACATACAGGTTAACAGCACATTAGTTGTCTGTGTAGTATGGAATACTGGTGTAGTCTGGCCAAACACTGGCAGACCACAAAAGGCAAAGTTATGAAGTACTGAGTGACTGCCTATGTCCCCACACAATGCACAATAAGGGGAATGTCCCATGTATATCTGTGAGTCAGCTGCAAGTAGCTTCCATATCACACATTCACTCAGCTCACCCCACCATCAGCCACAGGTTTATCACAGGTCATATCCTTGCTGTTGGGAATGAATACAGTATGACCACCACTTCTGTATGGGAATACCCACAGAATGCAGCATGCCGAAGAGGTGTCCCATGCAGGTATGTTCCTAGCTGTAAGCAGCACCCTGCCAACATCCAGTCCAGTGGATTAATATGGACAGGCACTATTGCCATTAACACCTAGCACACTTACCCTGTCACCCCAGGGGAATCCACTGGCTCTCACCCTGCGAATGTAAGAGTGACAGAATGCACTGGCCTGCTACAGATGGCCTGCATCACTACCAAATGGCCTACAGTTCTCTGTCAAAGGCCTGTGCATCACCCGTAGTGCCAATGTATGGTATCTCATGGGGTCCCAACTAATATAACACAGTCAACAGAACACAAATGCAAGGCCATGTTGACAAATCCCAGTAGCATGCCCACCATGTCCTACCGCATGAACTGTGGGCCAACCCCTAAATACCGCTGGGATGAAGGGCCAACTAAAGGGATACTTCTCAGATATTGCTCGCATAATGTTAGGAAGAGGACAGAATAACAGAGTGGGGGTGTAGAATCATGGACTTCATGGAATGCGTGAAGTTTGAAACGCTGATGTGTGCCCAAACTACCCCTGCCTGCAAACCCAGTAATGGGTGGCTACAAACCTGCTCATAAACCACAAAGTGAAGGGGAACTGACCAGATATATGACCCTGCCTCTGGGTAACATGAGTGAATCTCTACAGCTGAGAGGTATGGCCACAGCAGGATATGGCCATTCTGTTACGTTGATATATGTACAAGAAGGGGATCCTCAGCCACCATAGTACCAAGGTGCTGGACCATTTACACAGACCCATCAGCCAGTGTCTGCAGCTACCCCTCCAGAATGCCATGAGCGTGCAAGAATGTGTAGGCTGCAGACCACAATACTGGACACAGCTTCATTCATCTTGTATTTCCCAGGAAATAACTGTGAGCAAATAACTATATCTGTCAGTAGTTGATGACATAATACATTATAGTGTAAAACAGTACATATGTCTGATTATCTCTGCTAACACCAACCATATAACACAAGCAGCACAGACAGCAATAGTTACAGTATCCCACTATATGTTGCCCATTGTGACTTCATATTGTCAACCTATCTACAGATATCCTACAGAAACAGGTTGCTAGCTGTAGGTGTAGAACACCAAACCCTAGACTGGAGTATAACCCTACCTGGAATGGATTCACACACTCAATACAGAAGGTCATACTGGGCATGATCCTACACTTAGAGAAATGAAGCCCATTTCTGACAACACAGTGGACTATACATACCTGTCAGATGCAGGTGTCTGTGCACACACACAACATTGTACACCATTCATGCTTTGCACACACATTGGATAGGAATACACACACATATCCAAGGTCAACACACTATAATATGTCAAACATACACACGCAGAGATGTGGGGAAGAGAGTGACAGACAGTGACAGAGAGATTTCCATTATGAGGCCTGTCCCACCCACCAGACATCCAATTGGTCGATATCACATGATGTGCTGATGTCAATCACTGTAGACATTCCTTTTGATAGCCCTCAGCCCTATAGTGTCTGTGGTGCTTGTGATAACTCTGTAACATGGTAGTACAAATCAGTATTCATCTAGCATTTGTATACCCATTCCTGTCAAATGTAAAGTTGTGTGTGACTGAGTGTGTGTGTGTGTGTGTGTGTGTGTGTGTGTGTGTGTGTGTGTGTGTGTGTGTGTGTGTGTGTATGTGTGTGTGTGTGTGTGTTTCTAGAGGAATGATTTATGGCCCATTCACACACACTGCACTTCCCATTGCTCGTGTTAGCACTCCTGCTGATGTCAGTCACCTTGAAATAACCCTCTGGCCAAATCTCAGCCCTATAAGCTGCGTGGTGCTTGTGATACGTGTGTAATACTGCAGTGTAAAAAGCTAGTTAGGTAGGAGTTCTAATCCCAGACATGGTAACTGTGTCTGTTTGTGTGTGAGAGAGTGTGTGTCTCTTTAATGATACCTGATTTTATGGATATTCACACTTACTACTCTCCCCTTACCCGTCCTTTAGCACTGCTGCTGATGTTAGTCACCTTCAAAGATACCTTTGGAAAACTCTCCAGCATAAAAGCTCTTTGGCACTTGTGCTCACTGTATAATACTATAATATAGCATACTAGTTAGGTAGGAGTTCTAATCCCAGACATAGCAACTGTAAAACTGCGTTTGTGTGAGAGAGCGTGTATGTCTTTGATGATACCTGATTTAATGGACATTCACACTTATTACTCTCCCCTTACCCCTCCTTTAGCACTGCTGCTGATGTTAGTAACCTACAAAGATACCTTGGCACAGTTCTTCAACATGTAAGCTTCATGGCATGTGCCATAAATACAGAACAATGCAGTAGCAGTAATTACATAGGTATGGGTTTGAATCTCATCCGTAGTAAGTATTTGTGTGTATACATATGTATGTCTGTACCTCAAAGATTTTGGCCTCATTTACACCCAGTACACATCTCAGTGCCTCACTTTAGCAGTCCTGCAGATATCATCCACCTTATAATTACCTGTTGCCAACCCTAAACCATGTAAGGGCAGTGGTACATGTGGTAAATGCGTAACATAATGGTCTGAAAAGATTATTAGATAGAGGTCTGAACCTCACCCCTCGCAAATGTAAATGTGTGTGTAGGGTAAAATTATTTTTGGGATATCTCACCCACTACATCACCCAATGCCAGCATTTACAAGAGCTTGTGATGTCACTCACCTTAGAAGTACCTTGGGACAACATCCATCTTATAAGCTCCATGGCATGTGTGATAAATGCAGTACACTATAGTAGCAATGCATAGTTAGGTAGGGGTTTGAATCTCAATACTGGCAAGTGTGTGTCTGTGTGTCTGTCATCAGTATCCTGTGTGGGGTTTGCTGTTATTGTGTAATAAGAGGATCCATTGTGGGGTGGGTTTGCAAAATTATTATGTTGAGGACCTACACAGCCCTACATGTGACAGTATGGTTTGGTGAACAATATAGGCAACCCTTCTATTACTCAGAGAACACTCTCCACCCATATATCATACACAAGCACACTTGGCTATGCAACAACCACTATATTGGTAGTTCTCTGCATATTGCCTCACAGATAGTAACCAGGGTGTGATTGCAGTGGACTACATGCTTGTTGACCACAACAGTGCCACTGACATCAGAAAGTACTTTGATGTGTTACATCTTCTGAATGTGTGTTATCCAGCAAGAAAAAGGACATGGCACCCTGTTCTATCCCCTCAATAGCCATATAAATGAGTACAGTGGCCCTTTTGCCAGGTTCCCCACTGGATGCCTGCAACAACTGTAGAGTCTGCAAACTTACCCAACAAAGGGAATGTCATGCCTTATACACATGCCCTGTATGGACAGATGCCATTAACTCCACTGAATACCCGTATCATGATGTCAATGTAGGTGCAAGCACAACCTCAGTTACATAGCCAGGTTTCACCATATGAGGTCAGGAATGCTACATCAGAAGATAACAATCTGCCCACACAACATGCCCCAGAGCCCTCAAGTACACTTCTACATGTCAAAGAACATGCATGTGGGACATGTGCACAACCCAGACACTGTCCATGTTATGAAATATAGATCACATACATGGGAAGCAGTGCACATCACTGGCCCCCCACAATAGTAACCCAGATGAGTGGATCATGAATACAATACCCACCCCTGCAGACCACTCCATGGACTACATCCCTGAGCCACACTGGGGACTATTGTCATGTGGCCTGATACCAAGGTATTCCCTTGGCCTAGCCTTGTAGAGTCTTCAGACCCATTCATCTACTACACACCTGTGAAGCAATGAACCTATACATCTCAGTACTGGCAAGTGTGTGTGTGTGTGTGTGTGTGTGTGTGTGTGTGTGTGTGTGTGTGTGTGTGTGTGTGTGTGTGTGTGTGTGTGTGTGTGTGTGTGTGTGTGTGTGTGTGTGTGTGTGTGTGTGTGTGTGTGTGTGTGTGGAGATGAATGATTTTGAGACCATTCACACTCACTACACCTCCCATTGCCCTACTTTAGTACACCTGCTGATGTCAGTCAACTTGAAATAACCCTTTGGCCACATTTCAGCCCTATAAGCTCTGTGGCACTAGTGATAACTGCATAATATTGTAGTATAGCAAACTAGTTAGGTAGGAGTTTTAATCCTGGTCCTGGCAACTGTGATAATGTGTGTGTTTGTGTGAGAGAGTGTGTCTGTGTGTCTTTGTTGACACCTGATTTTGTGGTCATTCACACTTACTACACTTCCCTTACCCTCCTTTAGCACTGCTGCTGATGTCACTCACCTTCAAAGATACCTTTGGGCAGCACTCTAACATGTAAGCTCCATGGTGCATAAGACAACTGCATAACATTGTAATAGCAATCCATAGCCAGGTAGGAGTTTGAAACTCAGTACTGTAAAGTGTGTGTGCGTGTGTGTGTGTGTGTGTGTGTGTGTGTGTGTGTGTGTGTGTGTGTGTGTGTGTGTGTGTGTGTGTGTGTGTGTGTGTGTGTGTGTGTGTGAGTGCGTGTGTGTGAGTGTCATCAGTATCCTGTGTGGGTGTTGGGGTGATCGTGTAATGACAGGATCCATTGGTGTGGGTTTTGCAACATTATTATATTGAGGACTTATATGTCACCATCTCCACATTACAAGGCGAACAGTTTTCAAACACTATAGAGGTTATTTTAGACAATCCACAGCCATAAATGTCTACTGCCATGTGCAATTACTATGTGACAATATGGACTAGTAAACAATATACCGTTATAATACCCAGATACCACTCTCCACCCATGGATCATACACAAACACACTTGGCTCTTTCTCTCTTCCTTTCTTACTTTCTCTCTGTTTCTCTCCCCCCCCCCTCCTCTGGTAGATGTGGGAAAATACATTGGTTTAGCATAGGCAGTAGCTTGACTTTTGTAGGTAATGCTCATGATCAGCTGATGGTCTGTGCATGAATTGGAGTCCCCCACTTGCTAATTGCATGTGTAACAGCTGTGGTATCATTCCTATAGTCAAGTGCATGGAAACACACACCTATAACTAAGCACTTCGTGTGGGTGTTGTCCCTTTTCCTTCACTGTGAGCAGGACTTCATGTGGGTGTCTGACAAACAGCATCACAGAGGGTAGTTGGAAATATATCTTACAACAAACTCTGTGGAGACAGGCCAACAAACCAGAGGGGGATGTTCCAGACATGGGGACAGAATGTAAGTATTGCTGTTCTACATTTGAAGTAATGCTGGTTTAACAGGGTTCATGTGGATATGGCTGTTCTGCATGATGTAAAGTCTGGCATGGCCGTGTTATGTGGTTGAGGAAATTCTCACCTATATGGCTGTCTGCAGACTGGCCAGAGTTTGGACTCTTACATGTGGTGTGCTACTCACACATTACCTATCTTTAGAAATGCAGTAGCATACTCTGATGATTGCAGTCAGTACATGGTGACATCCATGTGAGTTACTGACTTCATATCC
>NC_056751.1:210259961-210337461 GCF_019279795.1 Protopterus annectens
TACCATTGTCAATGACATTAAACTGGTGGACTGATTATTTACTGATGTGATGTTTTTAGCAATTTGGCCTTGGTGGAATTACATAGGCCAAAATGAGTTCACTGCAAAATGAAGTACGTCCATGTGAACTGTATTCTCTGTGTATTGCATCAGCACCAAAGCCTCTGTGTGTGTGTTATTCACAAACATTTGGTGTGTGCCACCCAGTACACTTACCATTGTCCACTGTAGAAGAGCTGCTTATATCAGCCACCATGCACTGACCTGTATACACCCCTCAGAAATATCAGCCATGTGCACATACAGTAGCTGTTATACAGACTTGTTACTTGTGTTCAGCTCTACCCAGGATATGACACAGTCAATGTGTCACCACAGCGCCACACCCCTTGTAGGAAAGGACAGCAGACCAACACCCTGCTAACAAATAGACACCTGGAACACAAACAGAATACATTATGGAGACCACAATCAGTCAGTGTTAATAACAGCTATAATGCATCATGGCTGGAAAGTTACACACCCTTACATGTAAGCATTAATTATTCCAGCTGAAAACATGTTAAACAGCATTACATTGCTAAAGCTTGGTACATTCACCCTGTGCATCAGAACCATATTAGCATGTCCCTGCATTGATGGTATGGATGACAGGGATGTGGCATATGTATCATCATATGCACAGGGTGAGTTGTGGGTTTACCAGAGGCCTGGGCTGAGCTGTTTGGTTGACATCATGTGTGTGGGTTATGGGGTTCTTTATTAAATGGGATGTGCAGACGTCGTGTGTGTAGCTATGGAGGTGCCCTAGCTGTGTTGGTGATGTGTGTGTGTGTGTGTGTGTGTGTGTGTGTGTGTGTGTGTATGCACACATTTCTTCCATGCGGCTGCCCTATACAGGAGTATGTTGGACAGCTGCAGACTGTACATGACAGGATGTACAGTTCACTGTGTCTGGCCATGGACACAGGAACTGTGCCTGCCAGGGTTTCCATGGGCACTACCAGACAGAAGCCCAGATATGGTACTCTCCCCTGAAGATGACACTTGTCTGCTGGATCCACATCCCTCTTGGGACCAGCCGGGACCATGTGCATGTGGCCTGCTGCATTGTGGTGTCAACAGCACCCCCCTGCAGTGCTGGTGCTGGTACTGCCACTACATGAGCAGCTGTGAGGTTTTGCACATCCACGTAGACCTTCACCTGTTGGTGTTGCTGACCTATGTCCATGTGACCGACACCCTATTTCCACCACATGCTCTACCACATACACCACACGGTCGAGGATTCCCACCATCTCACCCAACCATCTATCCATGACCTGTGCAAAATAACGGTGAGCACCTGCAAGATCATGGATGTTGTCACATGCAGCAGGAAGAGTATCCCTCTGGAGCCTCAGACTATCACTGGTGTAACATTCCATCCATGTCTGTGCCCCATGATGGCCCAAAACATGCGTCTGGTGACACTTGTTGTGGCACTTCTACCAGGGGCATGATGGCCAGCAGTTCTCCTATTAGCACCCCTGTACATCTGCCTGTGTGGTACTTCGCTGGTCATCAAGCTATGGCTGCTGTGTACAGACACACTTGCCATAGTCACCACACTTTCCTGTCCCATGCCACCACCCACCAACTGTCCCTCATCTATGGCCACTGGTGATGGGATATGTATGGGCATTGTGACTGTGTGTGTGAATGGGGTGGATAAAAGTGGGATGTCAACCAATGGCACAGATTCAGCCCCTGACATCCCTGCCTGTGCCTCACTATGCCGATCATCATTGTCAGAGTCTGTATGGACACTAACATCAGTTTGCCTGCAGGAGGGACCCTGACCCACCTCGCCACCTGTGCGGGGCAGACAAGAAATGTAAATTAAGACCTGTACATTATGATTTATTTCTACACACACACAGACACACACACACACACACACACACACACACTCTTACAGGTGAGGTGATACAAAGATATTACACAGACCTCACATTACCCAATAGTCAACATGCATGACATATGGCACTCAACAGCATGCACTGCAGCCTACTCAATCATTGTTACCAACATTATACATCTCTGTGATGCATAAGTTATGTTAGTAGGTGATGCCACTTCCCCTGGAACACACTGCACCCATGTACACAGTACTGTTGTGCACAGCACACTGGCATGTACTGTGCACCATACCTCACAAGTGTACACACCATTGCTGAATGTGTATATGTGTGGCAATTATGTTTGTTCTGTTGCTCACATGGCCCCTATGTGTTTGTCTGACACATACCTGGGATGATATGAGGACTGATGTCAGTAATTAATGCCTGTCCTTTGATTTGCAGATCTCATCAGCAGCAGTCCATGTATGTGCAATAAAATCCAGTTACACTGACAACCTTCAATGCTTAATGTGGATATGAGGAGTGTACACACCCTTGTTGACATGTCAGCCTCTTCTATGATATGCAATGGGGCCACAATACTGCATTTGTTAACATTACACACACCTGATATGTGACATATGACCTGTGCAATCCAATGCAGTATCAAACAGATGGGTTAGTTGTGCAGATGCTGAATTAGATGCATACAATATGTGGTTTGCATAGGTGTACACATCCTTAACACAATGTTTTGTTGAAGCAGTTGTTAAGTGAACTACAGCAGTCACTATTCCTGGAAGGGGTATACTAGCATGGCCCATCTTCACTTGCCATTATTTAGTCACTCTGCCATACAAATGTCCCCCAACTCTGCCAGATTGCAAGGTCAGCTCATGTGCACAACCCTTGGAGGTCATACAGTGGCTTCACTATTGCTGTAGAGTCAGGGTTATGTCTGGTACAATTCATAACCTTCACTGTGTTCAGATACAGCCATTCTTAGCAAGCTTTGGATGTATGCTTCAGTTCACTGTTGTGTTTCAAGCTGACACCCCTCCCCATCCTCTGCCTTATTGCAGATGCTTGACAACTATGGGCCACATGAGTGTTATTTTTCAGTGTTCCAAATTCCAAACAGCATGTGTACCGGCCTAGTTCCAGCTAATAAACAGCAAACCTAAAGGTATACAGTGGCACCAAAAAGCTAAATATTGGGGATGGTGGCCCTGAGGTGGAGTGAGGTGTTGCTTGTACACCACACGTATCTTTATAAATACTGTCTGTAGGTTTCAGCCTTGGTCTCATGACACCATTACACACTGCAACACATGCCTTTTGGAGACTTGATGTTATGCTTATGCTACCTGTAGAGAGCCCTGGATGATGTGTCATGTGGGACAACTCTTCCGTCTGATTACCCTAACCCATAGGCCACACTTATGCAGAATCCAGGCAATTGTCGACACAGGTGCTCCACAGGCAGAACTTGTTAGACATTCCTGCAAGTCCCTCAGTGTTGCTGCATGTTTCTGAGCAGCCTCCATGACCAGTTTGCAACATGTTTTGTCATCTTGTGTGGATGGGCATCTGTTTATTTTCTACATCAATGCTGTCCCATACTCCCTACTCTCATACATGACTGTCTGCACTGTTTGCCATGGTATATGCAATGGTGAGTAAGGCTACTTTTCCCACTCCTGAGTGCTACCTTTCAGATATGGGATCCATTTCATGGTTTGTAAGATGTGTGGAAGCAACGGCTGCCTCTGTTGCAAGTGAGTGGGCAAATGTCATGGACGTACTTCTTGGACAGCAGGCCATGACTTGATGTGACATTGAAGCCCTGTACTTGATGGAAGGTGTGTACTCAAGAAGAGTGAATGCTGTCAGTACATCACAAGCTGTTTCCACAATAGGTTATTTGGACTGTGTGCACACATATGCTTCTAATGTTTGTTAAGGTATGTATTCCCCATATTTGTTGTCCTAACATAAGATTCCTTATTACACATTCATTGCTCATGTTAGGATCACATTACAGGTTGTAAAAGGTGAGGAATGTGGTATTGTGATTTGTCCTTGTTTATATCATGAACATTGGCCATTGTAATAGTGGTGTATACACTGTTGTAGCCACTGTATAAGGGTAATGTTTCAGACAAGTCCCTACTGTAGGCCATTTGTCCCACCATAATGTTCATCTCTGCCCACACATCTTGCACTGACACATTGTTAAGTATACTGCAGGACTCTTACATACCCTTCAGATATGCCACCATGGTGACCACTCTGATGCAGTGCAGTTAACAGCAACAATAAGTGAACATGTACAGCATGCATTATGGGTAGGTGTGTTAAATGTGTGCATGGCAAATAGCATGGCCATAACATGGCCGGTGTATTGGCAATCCTGAACAAAACAACTCCATACTCACCAGCTACAGGCTGCTGCCCCAGCTGTGTACCAGAGAGACCTAAATAGTTGTGAGGCGAGAAGTAATGTCAGTAGCCACATCTGTGGTATTGGTACAGGGTGGGAGCACCATTTCAGCACATTGACAGTACAAACCCACAATACCAGAGATTATGCAAATCTGTTCATTACTAGACTGCAGCAATAGACTATCTTATCTGATATATGCATGTAGATACTTTTCAGATAAAAATGGATAAGCAACAGTGGTCTAGTAATGTTCCCTGGGGTCTTACCTGCATGCACCTAGTCCATTGTGTGGGTGGCACCCACCTCCACAATATTGTCTTCAGCCTGCTGGCTTGGCTGGTGGGCGGGTGCCCCAAGGCTGACGAGGAGCTCCAGCATGCTGACAGCCATGGCGGATTAGATCGGTGCATCGATGCCGCACCTGCTTATAATTTTGGTTGTGCAGGCCGACATTGTTTACCCTGTGGACGAGCTCATTCCACAGGGTGGTCCTCTCCTGCAGATCCTGGGCCTTGTGGCCAAAGAGGATGGCATGATGCATGATGATGCAATGGATGATTGCATTGTTTTCCAGGTTTGTGAATGCGGGCAGACATTCCTGGAACATTGTACCCGGAAGACATAAACAAGAAAAAAGGTCACAGGACCTCATACAGTTGTCCACGTGCACATCAGCAGTGGATATTACTTGCAAATAATCTAGACTATACCATAACACTCTAAGCTATCATGGCTTTGACATCTTGCATTACACTCCTGGCCCTGACCTGTCCAGTTCCCCAAATTTGGACACTTACTGGCATAATCCACTCTTCACCATTCATTTCTGTGTAGAGGGATGACAGTAGCCATCTTCCATGTGGATGGTGTGTGGATGGTGGCATGTGTTTGTTTGACTGTAGTGTGTGAATGAATTGTGAGCACATGCCTGTGTTCATGTAGGAGGCAAACTGTGATGTTCTCATGGCCCATGGAGACTTGCTGTTGGTGCCATCAGTCAGCATTATGTCCATGCTTACCATCATACCTCTCAACTTTAAAACATCAAAAATCTTGACAAAGGCCCATGAAAAATAGGTACAAATCTGTACATTGATTAACATACAATTTGCATACATAATTATCTAACCACACCCACTCCAATGGAATTGAGGGATACCAACTTTAAAACGCACCCTGAAGAACAGACAACCAAAATATGGCCCCAGAGTCCCCTGCAGCCATTCTCATGTCCCATTATTTGGCTATTTCACCCCATTTACCATAAACACGCATGTGCATGCTGCTTTACTTCCACGATGATTATCTTTATTTCATTTAAAACTTTTATTTATATTTTATAGCACAAACACTAATGGACATCTGCTAAACAAAGCAATACAGTCTCACAATGAAAATAGACTTAGCATTAAAACTTCTCTGCCCTTGAAACTTACATTCATTGAAACAGCATTGAAATCCACATTCAAAGAAAATGCATCTGGCCAGTGGTGGATAAAGATTACCTTGGGGCTGTTTTCAAATCATAGCCCCCTTGCACATGAAACATACATGTCTTCTTTGATACACCTTCCTGACTGTATTAAATTATATTCCTTGTATAATACAGCACAGTTGTTAGAGCACATTTTAAAGTTATTGTTGTGAACATTTTTCCAGTAAGCAATTAAACAAAATTCATGAACCAATAATGAAAACAGACCAATTCAGAACATTTCCATCACAAAAGTCTACTCAAACTTCTACAGTCCACCAGTATTAGTAAATATGCACAATCTCTACAGAAGTAAAAGTCATCTAAATAATTTCACATTAAAGAGATCTGTAACTAATGAAGAGATTGCTTCTAGCAAACAGCATTATATTTCATTGTTTCATCTACAAGTAAAGTGCCTGCTGCCCTTGAAGAATAAACTGCCTATGTTACATTAAAAAATGATAAGCTAGTAATATTTCATTGGGGAATGGATAGCAAACTGATACCAGGTTCATAATTATTAGGTAACTCCTCCAAAGGACAACATTCATAGGACTGCAGAATCCACTGCCTTTAAAGTACAACACAGTACCATATCAGAGATCCACCTGCATACTGTGGGAATACAACCCGCAGCCTTCTGCATTAAAAGCAAGTATATTACCTGTTGTGTTACTAACAATGCAGGCTTTGTATAAGTAGCACTAAACTTCTCTTTCCCTGACGAACTGTGCAGCACAAGAAATCAGGAAAGAGCCAAAATGTATTTGAGGGGTACAATGGCCCAAAACTAAGGACACATTTTAAACATTGCTTGTATAATCATAGAAAGTTGCTAGAATTAAATGTTATGTTACCATGTGTTTTCTGAAAGATAGGAAGATTAAAACTTAAATGGCTATCATTATTCAGTGAATTCAGTTCTCACTGATTTGCCAGAAAAATAAAAATTTTATTTTTTATTTAGCATTTGTTTATTGGGATTAGCAGAGGCTGCAGACACATGTCTTTGTAGCATGGTAGGAAACCAGAGCACTCAGAGGAATCCCACAGAAAACATGCAGACTCCACACAGAGGACACTTCAGCTAAGAATCAAAACAGAAAACCTTTTGCTGTGAGGCAACAACAATACCACTGCACCACTGCACCATCTGAATTTTAAGAGGAACAGACCAAAGGTATGAACCAAACATTCCATTCTGTAAAAATTTGTGCAGGTGAGAAATTGAGAACTACAACTTTTTTAACCAGAAGTGGTGGTATTGGTGGTATGGGTAGAGAACTCAGGCTCTTGCTCACACACACACACACACACACACACACACACACACACACACACACACACACACACACACACACACACACTATGCAGAGCCAGTAGTACAGAAAATATAGCAGTGCACACTTGAGGCAGAAAATAATTCAAATATCCAGAGCCAATAGTACAGAAACTATAACAGTGCAACTAACACACTTCAAATATGCAGAGCCAGTAGTACAGAAAATATAACAGTGCACACTTGAGGTAGAAAATAATTCAAATATGCAGAGTCAGCACACTCGCGGCAGAAGTTAAGTAAAATATGCAGAACCAGTAGTACAGAAACTATAACAGTGCGACTAACACACTTCCAATATGCAGAGCCAGTAGTAGTGCAAAAAGTATAACAGTGCACACTTTTTCTGTCTCGCTGCAGAAAATAATTCAAATATGCAGAGCCAGCACACTTACGGCAGAAAATAATTCAAATATGCAGAACCAGGAGGCAAATGCTAAACTTGCTTACTTGTCCTCCAGCAGCTCAGCTCGCTTGCATGTTGCTTACTTGTCCTCCAACAGCTCACACGCTACTTCCTGAACCCTAGCAGGCTGCTCATGATCACACATCTCTGCACGTGATGACGTCAGCCCCAAAAGCAGGGGGGTTGAAAAGAAAAGCCGGGAAATTTGGAAATTAAGGGGTGCCACTCAGGAATCATGGCACCCCATTATCTGGGCTTCAAAAACCAGTAAAAAATTAGACGTTTGGTACGGTTGAGAGGTATGCTCCCCACTGATGTGGGCAGGAGTGTGATGTGCATATCCCCCTGTACTAATGCTGCAGACAGGGTGCCACTGTTCCCACCTATCCTGTCTGATGCAGGTTGCCTGTATCCATGGCAGGTGTGTATGAGGTGTGCTTTACCCCCTGTACAGGTTGACTTGTGTTACTGGCTCTGAGACTGCGTACATATGTGGAGGAATGGTTGCCATTGGCCTTTGTAGTTTGGATATGACTGATTTCTAGTTATAGTCAGCCTTACAGGAAGTCACCTGTGAACCTACATACTTGCTCAGATAGAGGTGCACTTGCTTCCAAGTTGTGTTCTGCACCTATGTGTCCCTGTACAGCCACTATAGCAACCTATTATGTACTTTGTGTCTTGGTGCTGTCCACCAAGGGGGATTACTCTATCATTGGTGGAGAATGGTTGTACAGGTAAGGTACTGCTGAGTCCATATAGCTGCAGTGGATATGAAGTGTACACAACCCTGTTACAATGCATGGTACTTGTGCAATTGGAACATGACCCCACAAAAGCACATGTCAACACAATTCCCACCTGTTATGTGTCCTGTAGCCTGCTCAGTCCAATAGGGAACATAACAATTTGCCCTTTGGAAACATATGGGAATTTATACCCATTACAGTAAGGCAATTGAATGTGTGTGCACACCCTTACACTGATATGTTGTGTAAAAACCTACTGAGATGATTACAGCATCCATTTTTCTTGGTTTGTACTCTAACATAATATCACATCTTCACTTGGCAATGGTTTTTCACCTTCCATGAAACAGCTTTGTTTCTTTTTCAATAGAATTGTACAGGTTATGGGTAACATTTGAGGTGATAAGCATTATGACATGACTTTCTGTGGACTCATTGGCATACAGCACACAGACCTGGCATTCCAACAGGGGTGTGTTCACTTTGATATCCAGTGTATATGGGTGTTGATATAGCTGTTAATGGTAGGCATGGATAGTGGGTCATAACACAGTTGTACACTTCCCTGATTACTATGTGATAAGCATGCCTATTATAGTACCCATATCAGTGTCATGGCAATGCAACAATCAATAGCAGTACACATTTTATTTTGTTGTATGCAGTGACAGTGCTATTACACACATGTGCAACATGTACATCCTATTTTCCGGACTGCTTGTGACCCCTGTTATTACTTTTGTGCCTTTCAGCTGAACATACACATACATACACATGCTCAGGGGATACCTGGTACACATTTGTGTTCTTTGTCATTACAGCACACTGTATTTACAGTCTTGCAGTTCAATCATATGTCTCAACCTGTTTTACCAGCACTTCTGGTCATTGGTTCACATCGTGGGTGACAAAACAGGGAAGTCAATTTTGATAGAGTATTAATATAGCTGCCATAACACAAGTATATGTGTAAGTGACTACAGATATCTGTCACAACTGTGAACATAATCCAGAAGAACACTATACAGTTGAATGTTATTAATTCAATATATCACATGCAGTTTAACACACATATCTGCAACAGTGCGTTACTATGCTCATGCCCTATATAGGTATCCTAGATTTACAATACAAACATGTGTAATGCTCATATTCACAGGTAACATATGGATATGGGCAACATCCCATTAACTGGCTTAGCAGTGGCACAGACACAACTGTTTGACAGACACTTTAGTGGTTGCCATATGTGAGCTGTCCTTTCCCAGGGTGTGTCAAGCTCTTCAGCTGTGACCCAACCTATCCATCTCTTAGAGTATCACATGTGGACAAACCCTAACATTAGGGGAGGATATACAGGGACAGATCATAGATATGCCTATTACAAACCTATGCAGTTTGAAGCATGATACATTTTGCATTACCATGACTGTTCTGAAGGTGGTGGGGTCTGAAACTCATGTGTCTGTCATGACTTCATTACTTCCACCTTTAGCTATTTGTCAGACTTATATAGATGTTTGGGGGGAACAGAACAAACACTATGATGACTAAATCTTGACATTCTGTGAAGATCTACACAGTTGACAGGTATGGCCCACTGCAGACAAAGCCCGATGCTATGTCCATAGCATTTGTTCAGCAGGACATCATTACAGCAATTACTAATGGCACATTAGAGGAGTGGTTTAAGGCAGTAACTTGTAGTTTATTGGCCATTTTGGGTCATTTTCTTTCCTTCCCCCCTGCCCGCTATAAAGGTTTTTTTTGGCTTTTCCAGCTATTGGAGACTCTCAGCACAGTGGCGGTGGCCAGCAGTCTTTCCTCAGAGAGCAGAGAGAGAGAAAGACTACCTTTCAGATTTTAAGTATTTTTCTTGGCTTTTTTTCTTTTTGTGCCTTTCGACTACTGTTTCTCTTTTCCAGCCCTATAAAGCTATTTTTTTTTAAGCGCAGATAGCGATTTAAGCCGCGATTTGCGCGGAATTGCCACTGTTGCATACATCTGTCATAATCATCTATGCCATTATTACAGACAAAGTACTACATTCAATTACATACTTACATGTCTGACATACCTGGTTTATCTTCAGGTACCGTCTGTGTACAGGATGTCTTCTTGTTTCTTATTTCTTATTTTGAGGTTTTTTATGTGTTTTATTTTGTGTCTCTCTCTCTCTCTCTCCACTACTGGGATTGAGCTTGTTTGAATAGGTTGAAGCATGGCTTTTGTAGGTGATGCTTATGTTCAGGTGATGGCCTCTGCACCAATTGTTATCCCTCACTTGTTAATTGCATGCAGGCAGCTGTGTAGTTCTTCCAATAGTCAATGTCATAGCAACCCACTACTGTAAATAACTACATAATGTGGGTGTTGTCCCTTTAACGTTCCTGCATGGAAGAAATCCTTAATGTGTGGGGGCAGCAGTGTTACAGACAGCAGGTAGGCATACCTTTACAACAGATCTTGTGGACACAGGCCAACTACGTGTTTGTATAAGGTTCCAGACCTAGGGACAGGCTGTGAGTATTGCTGTTATATGCATTAAATACTGCTAGTTTTACAGGGTTAGTGTGTACATGCTAGTTTTGCATGGAATGCAGTCTGTCTGCTTAGCTCTCAACTGTGGGCCTATCCACATGATGGCCAGAGGATTGGCTGATATGTTTTGTCTGTTCACCACACAGGTCTTGTTTCTGACATATCAGTAGCATTCTCTCTGTTGATTGCTATCAGTACATGGCAACATCCATTTGTGTTTCTAACTTCATATTCCAGAGTAAGGGTATGTTGCAATCAACCCTGTCACACCAGCAACTATCACAGTGTATAACAGCAATATTTCAAATATGGCCCTGTGTTTCAGCCTCTGTCCTCCCCCTATATACCAGACTTTGTCCAGATGTCATGCAGTAAGAGGTTGACAGGTATGGTCTATCATTATTTAGTGCTGACATTCCTGCTATCATTCCAGTGATGTTGTGAACTCTCACACAAGTTGTGGGGTAGGGTCCATATATATGAGGGCTACAGCTGGACAAAACATGTGTGACCCTGCACAATCTGGAGATCAGTGTATAGAGAACACTGTTATATGCCCTTGTAAGACATTTTATGGGGGAGGGGTATTAAATGTTTTTAACCTAGGCCGTTACAACATGTGAGGAATATCAGTAATAAGAAACATAAAGATATATGGCTGCACATTTTCATACATTTCACCATGAGAACAGTGGTGGGCTAGAGCTTATTGTCTTGGACACAGTTCTGCTTGTCAGTGTGATAGTGACATTTAAGTTAAGCATTGTTATGTAACAGATACATTTACATTGTGACAATTGATCATTTCCCCTTAGGGGGTTGACTACAGACTATAATTGGAGACTGTTGAAATACATCTGTAATTAAGTGGTGATTGATTCTGATCTTCAAGGCAAGTATGTTTTTTACTGTTGTACTACTTAAAGGCTTTAGCCTAGACAGCAAAGTATGTTATGTTTTGCAGATTACTGTATCATATGTTTTCTTTGAGAGTTGCATTAAACATTTATTATGTATTTCAAACACCTAAATGTTATAAGAAATGGCATAAACAACTGAAATAGTACACAAATAAGCATTTATATATATGCAAACTGTGTGCATCGTCATGTCCTTTGCATTGTGTGTGGGTATATGTTTCTAGCAATAATTCTCATTTGTAGGAAAGAATCAGACACTGGTCATTTGAAAAGGTGGCATCTGTAGGAATAATGGCGGTTTGATATTCTGTGCACCTTCTATATATACTATCTATATATATATATACATATATATATATATATATATATATATATATATATATATATAAGTATTTATATATGTATGTATATATATATATATATATATATATATATATATATATAGTATATATATATATATATATATATATATATATATATATATAATTAGATTGTTTAGTGCTTCCACACTGTACATTCCCTATAGCACACCGACTGTTCTGAATAATATGTTAGAGAAATCATCCCACCATTTTACAGCTCAGATGGCTTAGTGGTAAATTATTGTGGCTATGTTGTGCAAGGTCATGGGTTCAGGAATTGCAAGGGCTGGTTATTTTGTTGCAAGGCAAAACAGTTCAGCTGTGGAGGAAAGGATAATGGCAATAATTACAAGAGGTCTGTATTTTAGGTGGGCCCCTTCACCCCCATTTACAGTGCCTTTGGTCAGATGTTTTGCAGTGAGAGGTTCAGAGTGTGGATCTGATGTCCGAATGCACTACACACACACACACACACACACACACACACACACACACACACACACACACACACACACACATACACACACACACACACACACACACACACACACACACACATATATATATATATATATATATATATATATATATATACACACACACATACTTATATGTAATATAGACGTATGTCTATATATATATATATATATATATATATATATATATATATATATATGTATATATATATATATATATATATATATATACAAATATATATCTATATATATATATATATATATATATATATATATATATATATATATATACACATATATAAATACATTTTCCCTACTGTTGAATGACTGTGCTGCATGATATGTTTGAGAAAACATCGTACATATCTACAGCTCAGATGGCTTAGTGGTAATTTGCTGTGGCTATGGTATGCGGTGTCCTGGGTTTGAGACTTGCAAGGGCTGATTATTTTGTTGCTGGGCACAACAAGGGCTGTTGGATACAGTGTGATTAAGGCACTATTAAATAGTTGTAAGCAGGTTTGCGTGGCTGTAAGCAATGCTAACTTTTGGTTAAATATGCTTACAGACAGTTAGCCTTAAAAGGCTTAATCTGTGTAAGCATTGCTTAGTGCCGCACAAACAGGCTTAATCCCACTTACTACTGCTTAAAGGTGCTTACTCCCACTTACCCCCGTGCTAATTTCTTTAAAAGAAAAAAAAGGAGTGATAGGAAAGTGGTGAAAAAGGGGGCACAGAGGGAAAGACAATAAGGAAAGTAGCTAAGGATGTGCAGGACGGGTGTAGGGAAGTTCCATAGCTGTCCATTTCTTCTACAGCAACAGCTGTGCATATATACTAAATTTAGAGATATATTTGGACACTCAAACCCCTGTGAGAGGGGTGAGGACAACAATAATGTGTTGTGAAGCCAATTAGACCAGATTACTTGTGTCCAGTGGACATGTGTGCGAAATGGTAACGAGAAACTGGAAACCTGTAGTCTGCAAAACCAGCACTGAAATGAGAAACGGTCAGAGTAATGTTCAGGAAGTTTATTAAAACTAGCAACATTTTCGTCGTTACAAATGAACAACTTCTTCAGAAATAAAATGATCACAACAAGTACTATCAGATTTAAACATTCTACTCAATGAGTCATGTTTCTGTCAACCAATCATCGAAGGTTATAATGTTTAATTAATTACTAGTTAAAAAATATTAAGTGAAAGTAGAAATAAAAAAAGTAGGAAAAGTATTTCCTGGCGCAAACAATAAACTAAACCCAGATAGTTAAATAAATATATGAACACGTATCTTATAAAGCATCTATAAAAATATATAAAAATATATAAAAATAATATATATAAAAATAACCAAAGAATTATTAAACATGTAATAAAACAGAGAATTAAAGAATTGTAAATGAACCAACTCAGGTTTTTACATTAATACTTATAGGTAAACTAAGAAATGGGCATACCCACACAGCTATGCTTAAACTTTATTGCACATGTGAAAAAAAATTTATTTGTTGTGTTTTTTACTTCATACCCTTCAGAATATCCATGCTAATACTAAACCTGTTATTCTATCAACTTTCTAGGTTTGTAGGGACAATTGTCCCTTATGGCTTTGTCCAGATTTCTTACTCTGATGGGTTGAGAGGTGTGCATTATTTACTTCATACCCTGCTGAAAATTCATGCTAATGCTAAATCTGTTATTCTATCAACTTTCTCAGTTTGTAGGGACAATTGTCCCTTATAACTTTGTCCAGGTTTCTTACCCTGATGGGTGGGGAGGCATAACGAGCAATCTCGCTCTATTTAAATTGCCATACAGCAATTCTGTTGTGCAGGGGGCATGTGTATTGTGAGATCACTGCTCTCAGACATGCCCCCTGCATTTGTACACAGAACCATGTCCATATTACAGCACGGCACCACACATGGCGCGCTGCCGTGCTGCACAGGAATGGTCCCTTCCATGCAGGAATAAGCTATTCCTGCATGGAAGTTTACTGAATCCGGCTGATAGATTTTGAGTTAATAGAGAAGTTATTCATCTCGAGTGGCCACGGTGGTACATCAGTTAGCGTTGTCACTTCACAGCAAGAGGTTCTCCAGTTTGATCCTCGGCTGGTGTGCCTTCTGTGCAGAGTCTGCATGTCCTCCCTGTGGTAGTGTGGGTTTTCTCTGGGTGCTCTGGTTTCCTCCCAAACACATGCTGTAAGTAGATTGGGCACTCTAAATTGGCCCTAAGTTTGTGCCTTCTGTGGAAGGTTGGGCACTGGGCTGGCAACTCAACACTGTAAAACTCTACTGCCAATCATGAGTGGACAGGTAATATGCTGTGGCAAATCCTAACTGGGAAAAGAAGATGAGAAGTGATTCATCTTAAACTTCTCAAGGTTGATTTTAATTTTACTGATTAAGATTTTCAGTAAATGTTCTTTTATCAGCTTTTGCCTAAGTTCTAAGGGGAAGGGATTGTTTCCATTTAGACATCACTGTTGCTGAATAGTCATTATCAAAATAAATAATATTTCCTTCTGCTTTAAGTGGTGACTTAATCCAAGCAGTTTTCAGTCCCAGTTCTTTATCCTGAGATGAAATAAATTTAACCATGATGGACCTCGGGTGAAGTATTGGACTTTGATATAAGTTTAACCAGAGCTCTGTGCACTCCCTCTCTATACCAAAAGAGAAAGCTTCAGGCAAATTTGAAGTTTTAGGGAGTCATGTAGACAAGAAATTAACCATATTGTTACCTTCTCTTCCTTCTTGTAAACCAAAAATATGAATGTTCTTCCTGCGGGACCTGTCCTCAAGGTCATCTATTTTGGCTAGTAAAGAGTTGTTCTGTTTTAGCAGGTATTCAATATTGTTCTCCCCTCCACTTAGTTTTTCTTCCATATCATTCAAGGAGTCATCAATGCCAGAAATCTGGTTTCTCTGTAACTGCAGAGCTTCATTAATTTGTTCCATTTGTTTGGAACAGTTTTTCTTAAAGTCATCTACTATGGTGTCCAATCTATCTATTTTAAAAGACAATTCTTGAATATTAGTCAGTAATGACCAAGCTCTTTTTTGAACACAGAGTCTTGACATGCTGCCTTTGTATAGCTCATGCTTCTGCAGGATAAAATGACATTTTCTTTTGCAGATTTTGACAGGAGAATAGTTGCAGTTTAAGAAACTTTTTGATATATGTCAGAATATATGTAGTGCATAGCAGAAGAAAAGTGCTGCATTCCTAGTCTGATCCTGGCCAGCACTCCCAGTTATTTGCATTCTTAAAGGGTTCGGCTTACAATAATGGACAGACGTCTTCTGCTTCCTGTAGCATTACTCTGTGGTTGCACTGTTAAGTATGTTGAGTTAGAATTCTTCTGTGTCACTGTCTGTCTCTGGATGCATTTTTCCTGTTTAAATAACACACAGGCTACTTCTATTAGACAAAAGGCTGTAATATTAGAAGAATAAATAGTAGGTGTGGGTTTTAGATGTATTCTCATGTTTTATACCAATGTCTATCTGAAGCTGTACAGTATGTCAAGAAATACAGGCAGAATAAAGGTGTCATATGTTTGTGAATTGTACATAAGGGCCAAAGTGTGCACCATACCTGTACTATGGTTTCTGTCAATATATTCCTGGACAGCACTGGTGCTGTCCCTGCCACTGTAGATGCTGCTCAAGCCAAGTGTGAGTTAATATTTGCAGTGGACTGGATGCCAGAAATGTTTTCAGGTCTTACTTTTCTGACGTGTTTAATTTCTGGGGGACACAATCATATATATGACATTATTCATATACAACTTATATTTCATGGCAATGCTTCACAAAGTCTGTATATATTTCAAAGTATGAACTGCACATCAGACTTGCCCTGTACTGTACATACTGTATGCAGACCTGCACATTTCATTATGATATGCATCTGAAATTGTCATTGTATAGTGCTGCCATAATAAATGTCACAGATAATATTATGTCACATGTAAACCCAATAACATAAACATTATATATCAATATGAGCAAGTCATTGCCTCTTATGACACACTGTGAAAGCCTGCACCAAGGCTGCCCATGTCAGAACCCACCTTAGTGTGCTTTCCATTTTGTTAATAATGCAATAGAAACCACCGCAAATGAGAACGTTTTTAATAATAAAAATATATTGTTTAAAAAACAAAAGAAAATCTACAGCCACAAGGCATAATGACAAATAACATTAAAATAATAAAACTAGAGAGTTGTAGAGCATTCACTCATCATGTACAATGGATATTATGGACAAGCTATACTAGATGCACAGGATCTCTTCAACACCTATTGATGTCCCCAATGCTTCAGCTGCAGTCTGCAGGGAGGAATCCACCACTGATCATTCACATCTGTGTGATAAAGTACAATAGACAGCAACAGGTGGTCAATGTAGTTGAAGGGGACCTCTAATAATGGCTGAACCCACCTTCCAAGACATGGCCAGCAGAGTATGCATTCACCTGTATTACAGCATTAGCACCAAAACCCAGCACTCTAGACCTGATGAGCGGCCACTTGGTTATTTGTGCAAAATGAGTTGATATCCAGATACTCTCACATTTATCTCAGGGTCCAGAGGACGTTCTGAAGGTCCTTTGCACCAAATGAGTTGATGTCCACATGATGACACAGCATTTTTGATATCATCAGTGGCCCTTCTGAAGGAGTGATACCCTTACAGCCACTGCTCAGCTCACTGAAAACCATGAATTGTTTTGAACACAATTTAGACACTTTTGAAAACCTGTAAAAGCATCTGCTCAGTCTGGCCATAGTGGTAGATCTCTTGGTAGGTTTCTGCTACATTTCCAGTTTGCATATGCCTCACACAACAGTACTACAATGTCCAGTCAGAGGGGTCATACCACCTGCTCCATCGCAGCCTTCATCTTATGGAACACTGCACCTGCAGTATTCAGCTGGGGTGTGATATGTCAGAATTATCCATTACTGCAACAAGGTGGATGCATTACTCTGTAATGAAAAGTGAAGATGTTTCACTTTTGTCATATGTGGCCACTATGTGTGTCCATTAAATAATGACATGTTCAGAAGTCATACAATAAGCATTGCCTGAACCTCATAGCAAAAAGTTCCATTAAGAAGATCTAGCACCAAGTTCAAATCAAAGGATTCCAGATGTGCCCTTTAGCTTATAATATGAGAAGAAATGGTACTCATTAAACTGGAACTACCACATGAGCATGGCTGTGGTGTGGAAGAAAGCTAATCACCCTTATAAAAAATGAAACAGACGATTATTACCAAAGCTGTGCTATGCTCCAGTAAATCTTTGGAATTAGCTAGAATATGGTAAAGAATGGGATGAAAGATAAGATACCCTCCAAAGAAATGTAGACTATAGGGAAAGAACCTGTTTAAAGGACCATTGCTGGAAGTTGGTTGGTTTGAACTTGAATGATGAGTTTTACCCCTAAGATATATATATATATATATATATATATATATATATATATATATATATATATATATATATAATATATATACATATATATATATATATATATATGTATATATGTCTATATATATATATATATATATATATATATATATATATATATATATATATATATATATATATATATGTAAAAATGAAGTGTAGGGTGAAGTAGTTTCATCAATGAAGGAGAAGCTGCATGGATATGCACAGTGAGATGGAGATATCACCAAATAGATTAAAAAGGCCTACTCCCAGATTCAGCAAGCCATGCATATGTATGAAGGCACACTGCCATGCTGTAAAATGGACATGGTTCCGTGTACGAGCACAGGGGGTGTGTCTGAGAGCCGAGACCTCACAATACACATGACCCCTGCACTTCAGAATTGCCATTCGGCAATTTAAAATGAGTGAAAATGCTCATAATACCCCCAACCCATCAGGGTAAGAAATCAAGTTAAAGCCATAAGGGACTATCATCTCTACCAAGGCAAAAGTTGATAGAATAACAGATTTAGCATAAGGACATAACACACACCTCCCAACCCATCAGAGTCAGGAATGTGGACAAAGCCATAAGGGCCAATCATCCCACAAAGCAAAAAGTTGATGGAATAACAAGTTCAATATTAGCATGGATATTCTGAAGGGTACAGTTAAAAAAACAACAAATAATTTTTTTTATACATGCAATAAAGTTTAAGTGTAGCCGCCCTGGTGTGCCCATTGCTTAGCTACGCTTAGCCCAGCTGAAACAGCATGATAAGCTAAAAAGCAATAGACATCCAACCTAAGCATAATTACCACAGTGTAACAGTTAGAACATACGCCTTGCATGTAGTCATTCACAGTTCGAGCCTCATCGAGCCATTTCCATTTTGTATGTGTAAAGATTAAAATTTAAATTTTTTGCATATTTATGTAAGAAGTAACTGATTTTTCTCAACCAGAGTAGTGTATTAGGCCCAGATTTGAGGTGTCAGTGTAATAAAGTCATGGAACCCCCATATAAACACAAGGGCCCCATACAGTATAGTCACACAAGAATAAATTAATCACAGCACATTGGGGATGTCAGGGAAGGTAAATAAATCTAATATTATGCAATGAATGGTGAATCAATCCCATACAGGTAGTAGACCAATATAATAAAACATAAGCAATGATAAGCATTGCACAGCTATGTTGACTGGGTGTAAGCATTGTGTATATATGAATACAAAGCAATGGATAGCCCAGCTAAGTGGATTTGTCCATTGGTAAGCAATGCTGAACCTACCCCTTTAAGCACTGCCAACTGTAGCTAAGCAGGTTTGTCCATAGCAGGTCCAGCACCACTATGCTGACTTGAAACAGAGGAAGAGGGAGCTCATGGAACAGTGGGTCCAAGAAGCAAGAGACAAGGGAGAAGTCCCAGCAGTGTGTAAGTATCCATAGCAATAATTGTTTACCAAACTCCAGCCTGTGTATATGATGGATAGGTATGCATAAATGTTTCGTTATTTTCATTACATCTGCAGTTGAGCGGGCTAACCAGGCAGCCCATGCCAACAGGTTGCAAAGGCTGTGTCACAAGGCTGTTGAGTAACAATCCCGCTTGTAGTAGTCATACCAAATAAATATAAAGGAGTAAAATGTCACCTGGCAGTATAAAAATGTGTATGGTTTGTGCTGAATAAACCAGACAATATGAAAGTAATAGTCCCATATAGGTCATATTTAAATAAAAGTGTAACTGCCTGGATATAAAATTCTAAATCCTGGACTGGTTGTGTTTATTCTGGTATTGTATGGCCTCACATGTTGCATTCACCAAGATGTGATATGTGAATAGTACTGTTGTGTCAACTGTTTCTCACACTGTGCTACATAAAAATATGTCTAGGAATGTCTGTATAAGAATGTTGTCATGTATATTAAAACAAATCCTGTTACTCTAGTAACTTTACAAACATTTATAAGAGCAATATTTAAAATATGTCCCTATTTGTACCCCCAGGTTATCAAGCTTTGTACATAATTGTTTGTATTAAGAGATTGAGAGGTATGTGCAGAATTATAGCTAGGAATCTAGGAATATGTGTAGAAACAGTCAGGTAGTGTTAACAAACATTCCCTCCGCAGGTCTACAAAGTAAGAGAAGTAGAATTTAGCTATAAGACAGTTGAAGAATACACTGTGTACAAACATACCACTGCCAAAACTAAGGCCATAGTGTATTGTAATAATACCTGTACAGTAATGATTAGACCAATGATCATTAAAGTTGTGAGTACTGCATGGATATACAAGTTGTTAATTGACATCTCTCTCCCAACCACCCCCACCATATCTGCAACAATAATCTAAACACACAAATCAATGGGTGTGTTTTACACTAAACCTACTGTTGAGACATATGTCCTATTGTTCAACAAATATTGAAATGTGTTTCTATCAATGTTCCATGTTGAAATACTATCATTGGTGGCCTGTTGCTATCAATGGAACCTGCATGGTGATGTAATGGCCACTGTGGTTCCATATATGCATGTGTTCTGTTTGCTAAGCAATTGTTCCAAATCTGTTGTTTTGGGTTTATGGGAATATCTATGCATGCTGTTATAACTAATCCTCAGTTGTGTTGACTATTACTAACCCACATATGTTCTAAAACTGTAACACCATAGCACATTTGGTAAGTCCGGTCCCAGCAGACCCACCTCTCCCACCTCATCTGGCCATGTCACCGGGTCCCAGCATGTCTGGGACCCACCCCAGGACATCCTCGTCCCCTGGTACTGCACCACCTTCAGGTGGAACTGACTCAGGAGATGGGGCTTGTCCCCACCATGGAGCGGGCACAGACAGGATACCTTCACCCAAAGCCAGGTCCAGGGACTGGTGTGTAGCAAGCTCTGAAAGGAGTTGGGAAATCTGCTATGCCAGCTTGAATGCCGTGTGGTGCAATTAGAGGGTCAGCCTGCCCCTCCTGTTCAGCCCCCAGCACAGCCACATTTGGGGCCGTGAAGGTGCTTTGGTGACTGCCCATGGGTGGGTACCTCAGTCCCACTATTTCTATTTGGGGGCTCATGGGTTTCTGACTTCCAAACACCACTCCCCATCCAAGTTGTTTACCCCCACATGTGTTATATACTGCCTCTGTATGCTGTCTTGTCTGTCTTGTCTGTCTTCCTACCCAACCTACTTCTCCAAATATACCTACTCTCCTTTCCCAATATCCCACTCTCACCTTAAAAAAAGGACAATCTGTCCCCCCACCAAAAAAAACTCACCCCATACATAACTGTCACATGTAATCTGGTCTAATTGGCTTGTCAACACATTATTATTGTCCTCACCACTCTCTCAGGGGTTTGATTGTCCAAATATACCTCCAAATTCAGTATATATGCACAGCTGTTGCTTTAGAAGAAATGGACAGCTATGGACTTTCCCTACGCCGGTACTGCACATCCCTAGCTGCTATCCTTATTGTCTTTCCCTCTGCATGCCCCCTTTTTCACCACTTTCGTATCACCTCTTTTTTCTTTACTTTTAAAGAAGTTAGCATGGGGGTAAGTGGAAGTAAGCTGTTTTAAGAAGTAATTAGTGGGATTAAGTCTGTTTGTGTGGCGGTAAGCAATGCCTATACAGATTAAGCACTTTTAAGGTTAACTGGTGTAAGCATATTTAACCAGAAGTTAGCATTGCTTACTGCTGCGCAAACCCGCTTACAACTGCTTAAAATTGCCTTAATCACTCTTTATCCAACAGCCCTTGTTCTGCCCAGCAACAAAATAATCAGCCCTTGCAAGTCTTGAACCCAGGACCCTGCAGACCATAGCCCCAGCAATTTACCACTAAGCCATCTAAGCTGCAGATATATGATGTTTTTTTCAAACATATCATGCAGCACAGTCATTCAGCAGTAGGGAAAATGTATTTATATATATATATATATATATATATATATATATATATATATATATATATATATATATATATATATATATATATATATATATATATATATATATATATATATATATATATATATATATATATATATATATATATGTATACTGTATTTCTTCGTAAATAAGACCTAACCAGAGCATAAGGCCTAGCATGGTTTTCCAGGGTGGTCATTATATATGTCCTACCACAAAAATAAGCCCAAGTTAAGATCGTCAACAACACACGACAGATGTGTTGAATTATAAAATATTATTGACACCCATTGACTGAGGTTATCATACTCTGCTCGCAATTTTCGGACTATTTAGACACCCAACTTCTTTCCTTTGCAAAGAGTCGTAAGATTCTTTCCCTGGGAGTCCTCCACAATTCTTACTGTAACCCTAATCATCACTCACACTTGATGGCTGAGATCCTTGGCCCATAAACACTGGCAGGTGTACTTTGATTGGTCAAAGTACAGGCAACACACATAAAGTGCGCACTTGATAATGAACGTCTGTGGTTGTGTCTTCTTAACCATCACCATTTTTTGTTGCACTCTGGTCTCATAAGTCTTCAATTAACCCTCCAGACAAGATGAGTGCAAAAGCAAAGAGCTATTCAGTTGAGTAGAAGAAAGGAATCGTGGAGGACTCCCGGGCAAAGAATCTGATGGCTTTCTGCAAAGAGTAGAAGTTAGATCTCCTAATGATCTGAAAATGGCGTGCAGGGTATGATAAACTCAGTCAACAGGCCGACGAGGGAAATGCTAAGAAGTGCAAGTGTGGATCAGGTCAGCAACCATTGTTTCTGAGCTGGAAAACAACATCTGTGAATGGATTGCTAACAGGAGAGCAAAGGCTTTAGTTGTGAGCAGGGCAGATATTCAAACTTTTGCCCTTGCAATGGCACCACAGTTAGAAATATCCACAGAAGAATTCAAAGCATCACAACATTGGCTGGATGTCTTCCTTCAGTGATATGAACTGTCTCCAAGAAGATCAACAACACTGTTCAAGCTGGAAGATACTGAAGTTATTAAACGTGCACTTATGTTCAAGTCCTTCGTTGATGGCATAGACTTTTCTAAATACCAACTCTCCAACATGATTGCTATGGATAAAATTGCAGTTTTTATGGGCCAAGGATCTCAAACAACAATTGATCAGGCGGTGCCTCTTCAGTCTACATTCCCTCCACTGGTTACGAGAGTGCACGTGTTACCTGTATTTTGGCAATTCATCTAAATGGAAAGAAAATCCCACCTCTAATCATTAGTAAGGGCAAGAAAGATAAGACTGAACATGTTTCAGGCAATTATATTCTTGAAACCAAAAAAGCCTGGTAGACACAAGCAGTTATAAGGAAGGGGGTCGATGTAATGCTGCCACTTGTTTTGCAAGGTGGTGAAAGAGGTCTGCTAGTCTGGGATTCAGCCAGCACTCACCACACTAAAGACATGAAGAAATTCTTTGCACGGAGAAGAATAGATCAAATAATGATTCCCGCAGGAATGACTGCCTATGTCCAGACTCTTGATATTGCAATAAACAAGCCATTCAAGGACCATTTGCCTATGGAACTCAATGACTACACTGAAAATAGAATGGAGAGAAATCAGCATGGAAACTCTGTGAAACCTAGCCTGCAAGAGGTCGTGACTTGGGTGAAAATTCCATGGGATAAAATCACTGACAGCTGTGTTGACAATGCACTACTATCAGGCTACTTGGACAAGCAGTGCTCATTTAAGGAGAGCTCTATTGCTAGGCATGACAGATTGGGGCCAATGGTTCTACAGGAAATGGAGTCACAAGAAATTCAGGCTGGAATTCAGGGGTTGGAGACTTATGACAATGCTCCAGAAAAAGATGAAATGACTGTATTTGAATAACTTTTCCATTATTGGAGCGACAGAATGGATTGCTTCTGCTTTCATTTTTATTCCCGTCCTCCAATACACATGTACTGAGATGTTTCTGCACTTTCTGTTAAGCATGAAATATTGCACTGTGAAAGTCAAGGTGTAGATATTCTGAAGTTGAAATGTTTGTTGCACTGTTTATGTAGAATTCTCACTCAGCTGTTAATGCGTTACTTAGAACTGTTGTCCAATAACAGAAAAGTACCAAATAAATGTCAATTTGTGTACATGAATAAATGTTGATTTTTGTACATGAATAAATGTCGATTTGTGTACATGAATAAATGTCAATTTCTGTACATGAATAAATGAATAAATTTAGATTGTTGTATGAGAGAGTAAATAAGGCATCCCCTGATAATAAGCACTAATGCATATTTCGTTGGAGGAAAGAGTATAAGACCCAGTCTTATTTTAGGGGAAATATGGTACGAGCAGCAGGACGTCACCCGGGCTGTGACCCGGACTCTGATGGGACATCCTATTGTCCTTAACTCCTGGAGGCTGCCAAACCATGCTGTGTACCAGTTTTTTTGGAGCCTCTCAGGGGACCTCCCTCCAATCCTGACTGGCCCCATGGAACTCCCCTCAGTCATGGTGAGGAAGTCCCACTCCCATCGGGACTTCCATGTCCCCCTTCTTTCCGGTCCAGAACACCATGGTCTTCATCTCCCGCATATCCCCTGAAGGCTGCTAAACTGTGCCCTGCCTCCATGCCCTCAAAGTCTCTCAGGGGGACCTTCTTCCAATCCCAGCCATCCCCACAGAATTCCCCAGGGCTGCCGAGGGGCAGGCCCACTCTCAACAGGACTTCCATGTCCCCCTCCTTTCCAGTCCAGAGTACCACAGTCCCTGTGTTCCCCCAGATCTGCTGAAGGCTGCCAAGTCATGCACTGTCCCTGTGCCCTCAGGGACCTCTTGGGGGGCTTACCTCCCATCCCAGCTGGCCATGCTGAACTCCCCTCAGCCACCACAGGCCGGGTACACTCCCATTGGGGCTTCCACATCCACCCTGATTTCCCATCCAGAGGGGTTCCGGGGACTTTGCAATATTTTGGGGACAATGTCGGGTACTGGGTGAGGTCGGACATCTTCCCCCTGCCTGGCAGGAGCTCTCCAAATCCCACAGACTCCCACTGGTCGCTCCCTTGAGGACTTCTGTCACAGGGGCTCTGCCTGACCCCTCTCACTAGGGCAGGAGTGCTCCTGGCCCTGCAGCCTTCTGCCAGTGGCTCCCTTAAGGACTTCCACCTGGAGGGAGGATGATCCAGACCCTCTCACCTGGGCAGGAGCGCTCCCTCCCTGGTGCTTTCTGCCTCTCTCCCCTTCCGGACTTTCTTTCCCAGAGGTGGATGTGGTCAGGACCCCCCTCACCAGGTGGGACCTCTCCCAGTCTGGCAGATTTCAGCCCCTCTCTCCCTTCCAGACTTCCATGAGGAGGGACCCCCTCCAGGCTTCCACTTCTACCTGGGCAGGAGGGCTCTTTTCTCCCAGATCTCCTACAGGCTGCCAAGCCATGCCCTGTCCTCATGCCCTCGGACCCTCTGAGGGGGACCTCACTCCAATCCCGGCCGGCCCCGCAGAACTCCCCTCGGCCGTCATGGGGCAGACCCGCTCTCATCTGGACTTCCACCTCCCACTCCTTTCCAGTCCAGCACACCATGGTCCCAGTTTCCCACATATCCCCTGCAGGCTGCCAAGACGTGCCCTTTCCCTGTGCCCTCAGAGCCTCTCAATGGGACCTCCCTCAGATCCAAGCCACCCTCATGGAATTCCCCTTGGCTGCCAAGGGGGAAGCCCACTCTCATCGGGACTTCCAAGCCCCCTCCTTTCTGGTCCAGAGCCATTCTGGAGACTTCACAACATTTCAGGAATGCTGTCAGGTACTGAGCGAGGTCAGACGCCTTCGCCCTGCCTGGGAGGAGCTCTCCAGGCCTGCAGCCATTCACCAGACACCCTCTTGAGGACTTCCTTTGTGGGGAGGCTCCACTTGACCCCGCTCACCCGGGCAGGAGCACTCCAGACCCCACAGCCCTATGCCAGCCCTTCCCTTGAGGACTTCCATTGTGGGGTGCTCCACCTGACCCTACTCACCCAGGCAGGAGCACTCCTGGCCCTGCAGCCTTCCACCAGATGCTCCCTTGAGGACTTTTGTCCCACTGGGAGGGCATGATCCGGACCCTCACACCCAGCCAGGAGTCCTCCTGCTCGGCCACTTTTCACCTCTCTCCCCCTTCTGGATTTCCATCCTGGAGGGGGTCATGGTCTGGACCCCCTCACCGAGGTGGCAGTTCTCCCAGCCCAGCTGTTTTCCACCTCTTTCTCCCTTAAGGACTTCCAATGGGAGGGATCCCCTCATGGCTTCCACTTCTACCCAGACAGAAGACCTCTTTTCCCGGGTTACATAACTCCTGGAGGCTGCCAAATTGTAATGTGTCAACCCTGCCTTTGGAGTCTCTCAGGGGAGCTTCCCTCTGATCTTTCCCATCCTTGTGGATCTCTCCTGGGTTGCCAGGCCTCAGCCAGACCGTGATCCAGACTTACATGATGCCGGTTTTCTCCTTTGCCCTCCACCTAGGGCTTTCAAGCTTGCACAGGAATTGGCCCTGGGTTCCAGCATCTCAGCCCATTTTGTCTCGCACCTCTGTCTCCCTCCTTTGCGGTGCCAGGTGCCGACAAACATACTTTGAATTCAAGTCTTCTGGCACATGCCCCCTTGTCTCCTGAGTGGTGCTGTTCACAGGGCGGCATCCCCGCAGTGCTGGGTGAAGGAATGGAGGCTGACCCGGCACCTGCAGACAGTCCTGGGGATGAAAAACCATGACGGCCACATCACCGCACCCCTGGGGGCTGGGAGGATGGGATTGCAGACCTGGCTTCTGGGGGTGGTCCTCAGCATGCCCCCTTGGTGACCGTATCTCCTCTCTCTGGGCACCAGGAGAAGAGGATCCTGGATCTGGTTTCCCCAGATGGACCTCTGCCCTTTCCTGGGAACAACGCACCCACCACCAGGTCACCCCTCCAGCAACAACCTTTAACCCTGAGTACGCAATCCTCAGACCCTCCACGCCAGCACGGGTTCCGGTTATCTGGACAGAGGCATCGGAAGGTGTGGAGTGTGGGAAGTGACTGGGGCCCTCCTGCCACATGGGAGGCCTCGCTGCTGGGTTGCCCCTCCGGGGATGATCCTTAAGCCTGAGTACACAATCCTCACTCCCTTCCTCGCCTGCAGGGGTTCTGGCTATCTGGACTGAGGTGCTGGAGGGTGCGGAGCAAGGGGCATGACCAGGGACCTCCTCCTGTGGGGGACACCCCACCGCCGGGTTGCGCACAGACCCCACTCTCTCAATCCCCCACCAGACCCTGCACCCGCCGCCGAGGTGTAAAGTCTAAACAATGATCTGGACGTTAGGGGAGGGGAGGCACAGAACACATGGTGGGCCAGCCGAGGATGGTTCCCACTCCCCCTGAGGGAGTGGAGCCCGTCCCCCTGCCTGCGACAAACGCTTGGCTCGAGGGCTGACTTTCAGTAGATCGCAGCTTTTTACTGCTCTGCTGCATATGAATCCATGACCCAACATCTGGTTGTCTACAGATGATTTAGCACCCGGTCCCCCACGAACATACGGTGCAATGCTGGAGAGAGGCGTCCCCCTTACGTCCGCACATAGACTCAGTGATGAGTGGCGGTCCTCGCCGACCTTGTGGCCCGCTATCTCTGGCCAACCGGAGATTCGCTGAGCTGTGGTATCATAATGTTTAGGAGGGATTCTGACTTAGAGGCATTCAGTCATAATCCCACAGATGGTAGATTCGCACCATTGGCTCCTCAGCCAAGCACATACAAAAAACGTCTGAAGCTGTGGTTCCTCTTGTACTAAGCAGGATTTCTATCACAATAATACATCATCAGTAGAGGAAATCTAACCTGTCTCGTGATTGTCTAAACCCATCTCATGTTCCCTATTAGTGGGTGAACAATCCAACTCTTGGTGAATTCTGCTTCACAATGATAAGAATAGCCGGCTTCGAAGGATCAAAAACTGAGATCGCTATTAATGCTTAGCTGCCACAAGCCAGTTATCCCTGTGGTAACTTTTCTGAAACCTCCTGCTTAAAACCCAAAAAGCCAGAAGGATTGTGAGGCCCCACTTTCATTGTCTGTATTCATACTGAAAAGCAAGATCAAGCGAGCTTTTGCCCTTCTGCTCGACAGGAGGTTTCTGTCCTCCCTGAGCTCACCTTAGGACATCTGCATTGCTCTTTGACAGGTGTGCTGCCCCAGTCAAACTCCCCACCTGACACTGTCCCCAGAGCGGGTTGCACCCAGATGCCCAGGCACTTGGAGCCAGAAGTGAGAGCCCCGGTAGAGCTCGCCCCTCCCTCACTGGGTAAGTGAAAAGAGTATAAGAGTAATGGTATTTCACCGGTGGCTGAGGCCTGCAACTTATTCTACATCTCTCATGTCTCTTCACAGTACCAGACTAGAGTCAAGCTCAACAGGGTCTTCTTTCCATGCTGATTCTGCCAAGCCCATTCCCTTTGTTGTGGTTTCACTAGATAGTTGGTAGAGACAGTGGGAATCTCATTCATCCATTCATGAGCATCACTAATTAGATGATAAGGCATTTGGCTACCATAATAGAGTGATAGTTACTCCCGCCGTTTACCTGCGCTTCATTTAATTTCTTCAGAGCACTGGGCAGAAATCACATCATGTCAATACCCATCTTGGGCCTTCATGATGCTTTGTTTTAATTAAACAATCGGATTCTCCCGGTCCGGACCAGTTCTAAGTCAGCTGCTAGCTGTAGGATGATGTGGGACACTGGTCAGGACCGGTGCCTGCCACAGCAGGGGGGTGATCCACAGGAAGGGCCCGGCATGCATCCAGAGTTGCCGCCACCATCCCCCCAGCCCCCCAGGAGGGAGGAGCATGGTAAGAGAGTGACACCATGCCCAGCCGTGATGCACGCTTAGCCCAACTAACCCAGCCCTTAGAGCCAATCCTTATCCTGAAGTTATGGATCTGGCTTGCTGAGTTCTCTTACCTACATTGTTCGAACATGCCAGAGGCTGTTCACCTTGAAGACCTGCTGCAGATATGGGTATGGACTGCCGCAAGAATTACACCCTCTTGCCCGGATTTTCAAGGACTGGCGAGAGCTCACCTGACGTCGCTGGAACCCCGATGCTTTCCAGGGTGTAGGCCCCTCTCTCAGGGCAAACCCATTCCAGGGCACCCTGCCCTTTACAAAAAAAAGAGAACTCTCCCAGGGGCCCCTGCTGGTGTCTCTGGGATTGTTTGGGTCCACTGCACTGGATGCCATGAGGCTCCTGTCTCCACCATCCAATTCTGAACGGTGCTCGCCTATCTCTCAGGAAGGAATGACCCATGTTCAACTGCTGTTCACATGGAACCCTTCTCCACTTTGGCCTTCAAAGCTCTCATTTGAATATTTGCTACTACCACCAAGATCTGCACCCATGGTGGCTCAACCCAGGCCCTCACCCTAGGCTTCAGTGCCAACGCGGCAGTCATCGTACTCAACATGGCATAGCCCCCTTGGCTCCCAGCACTGGCCGGGTATGGGCCCAGTGCTCCAGTGCCATCCATTTTCAGGGCTAGTTGATTCAGCAGGTGAGTTGTTACACACTCCTTAAAGGATTCCGACTTCCATGGCCACCATCCTGCTGTCTATATCAACCATCTTTTCTGGGGTCTGATGAGCGTCAGCATCACGCACCTTAACCTGGCATTTGGTTCATCCCACAGCACCAGTTTTGCTTACCAAAAGTGGCTCACGGGGTACTCGCATTCCATGCCCAACTCCAAGCCAGCAAGTTGGGCTTCTTACCCATTTAAAGTTTGAGAATAGGTTGAGATTGTTTCACCCCAAAGACCTCTAATCATTCGCTTTACCAGATAAAACTGCATCTGCCGAGTGCCAGCTATCCTGAGAGAAACTTCGGAGGGAACCAGCTACTAGATGGTTTGATTAGTCTTTCACCCCTATACCAAGGTCATATGACCATTTTGCATGTCAGGACTGCTATGGACTTCCATCAGAGTTTCCTCTGGCTTTTCCCTGCCCAGGTATAGTTCACCATCTTTTGGGTCCCAACAGGTGCGCTCATGCTCCACCTTTCCAACAGGACAAGTGAGATGGGCTGGCAGTGCGTGCCCCATGCCGTGCCCCATGGAGCACGCCAGCCCTCACTTTCATTGCACCATGGGGTCCCCTGCCCACCTCGGACTTGTGCACCTGTTAGACTCTTTGGACCATGTTTCAAGATGGGACAAGTGGGTCACTGATGTTGCTGCAGACCCCGGGCACATGTGGTGAGCCTGGTGGCAGGATGCAGTTCTGGCTGCACTGAGGGCAGTCCGGTCCAGTCAACAGTCCTGCCAGGAGCAGGGGCCCCCGGCCCCCACCATGAGGGTGGGGGTCGGTGCAGCGGCTGTTGTCTGTCATGACCCTGGGGCATGGTGAGAGCTGATGCTGCAGACTGTAATACTACCCTCTGGAGAGGGGAGACACCTTCCATGTGGACTTCCCAGCCGACCTTGAGCTGATCGCGGTGCACCACCATGGAGGAAGTGCGCCTGATGGTGGCCAGAATGCCCGAGGATGGTCACCCACCCCCCCCAGAGGGGGAAGGGCATCCGCCTCACCCTGGTCACCAGTGCGGCTGCCAAGTTCAATCCTCCAGATGGACCGCGCAGACCCCACCTGTTTACCTCTGAATGATTTCACACCCTCTTGAACTCTCTCTTCAAAGCTCTTTTCAGCATTCCCTTATGGTACTTGTCTGCTATCGGTCTCATGCTGGTGTTTAGCCTTAGATGGAGTTTACCACCCACTTTGGATGCATTCACAAATAACCCGACTCTGGGCAGACCTGATCCCGACACGCCAGGGGCCGACACTGGCCTCACAATGTCCGCTGGCTAAGCCTCGATCACAAGGACTTGGGCCCCCTGGGCGGTGCTGGGGAGATGCCACATTTCCCTGTGCCCATCACCCGGGTGGGGATTTGGCACTGGGCTCTTCCCTCACCATTACTGAGGAATCCTGGTTAGTTTCTTTACCTTCGCTTAGTAATATGCTTAAATTCGTCGGGTCGCCATGTCTGATCTGAGGTCGCGTTCCGAGCGCAGTTGTGCAGGGGGCTGGCTCCCATGCACTCACTCCCCACAGCTGGACTCTGGGTGGTGCAGGATGGCTGATGCAGCCCTAGCACACATGAACAGGGGGGCAGGCTTCAGGGTCCACCCCATGAGGGCAACCTGATGGCAGTACCACTAACAGCATCCATGGGGGTCGGATGCGCTTCTGCTCCCTTCCATCCTCGGATGGTCTTCCCAGCTCAGGGAGGTGGGAGACTCATCTCCTCCTTTTGCATCTCTCTCTGGAGGATGGGGGCCTGTGGTGGGCTCCCTCGACTTCCCGGCCATGCCCTTGATGGGGGCTGAATACCCCCGGGGATGATTGAAGGCACAATGACCCTGAGAAAGGGAGTAATCCAGGGCCACAAAATGCATTTGAAGTGTTGATGATCAATGTGTCCTGCAATCCACATCAGTTCTCGCGGCTAGCTGCGTTCTTCATCGATGCATGAGCTGAATGATCCACCGCTCAGAGTTGTACAGTTCTCATTTGCCAGGGCACCACTGCCCATGCGGCATCAGACCTCAAGATGAGCATGTGAGATTTCATGGGCGTCATCGTGGACGTCCGGGCCAGGATTACTGACCCCACGCTGCAGGACATAAGGGAGTCCTATGGCAACCAGTGCACAACCATACCACCAACCTTTTGGCTGTTTGAACTGAAGCCCCGCATGGAGCAGGGCATCCTTAACAGGTACCCACAACTGACATCTAGGGGAGAGGACTCTCGTGTGCCACCCCTGGGCATGGCCCCCCATGGCCAGAGGGGAGGCCACTCCCTCTCGCTGGAATGGCACCCTCCCCCTACTTCATGTGGAGCCAGCCACCTCCAGGGTGTGCTGCAGACCACACCACTGGGCCAGGTGCACCCACCCCACCATCCCCTAAGGGCAGCAGAGGAGTGCCCACACCTCCCACCTCATGGACAGGACCCCCTCCCTCTCACCGCCGGTACCCTAGGGGGGACAGACATCAAACCTCCTCTCACTTACTCCCATCTCACTCCCTTCCTCCCTCCCTCCATCCCAGGGAGCTGCAGGCTCAGTCCTGCCAGCCTCCACCAGGCCGCAAGGAGAGATAGGAGTCAGAGAGAGAGACAGACAGAGAGAGACATTGTGGGTCAGGGCAGTGGAGTGAGGTGAGGCCCTGGTACCCAAGGATGGTGCCGTCCCAGGACACTCAGAATTAATGATCCTTCTGCAGGTTCACCTACAGAAACCTTGCTATGACTTTTACTTCCTCTAGATAGTCTAGTTTGATCATCTTCTCAGTGCACCACCGGGGCTGTGACTGACTCCAGTGGGGCTGATCCGAGGACCTCACTAAACCATCCAATCATTAGTAGTAATGTGTGGTGTGTAGAAAGGGCAGGGACTTAATCAATGCAAGAATATGACCCGTACTTACTGGGAATTCCTTGTTTGTGGGGAATAATTACAATCTCCAGTCCCTATCACAAATGGGGTTCAGTGGATTACCTGGACCTGTTGGCCAAAGGTAGACACACACTGATCCATTCAGTGTAGCACACATGCAGCCCTGGACATCTAAGGACATCACAGACCTGTTATTGCTCAATCTCATGTGGCTGAAAACCACTTGTCCCTCTAAGAAGTTGGAGATGACCACACTGGGCCACATAACTAGTTAGCATGGCAGAGTCTCATTCGTTATCGGAATTAACCAGACAAATCACTCCACCAACTAAGAATGGCCATGCACCACCACCCACAGAATTGAGAAAGAGCTATCAATATGTCAATCCTTCCCGTGTCTGGGTCGGGTGAGGTTTCCAATGTTGAGTCAAGCTAAGCCGCAAGCTACACTCCTGGTGCTGCTCTTCCATCAATTCCTTTAAAGTTTCTGCTTTGCAACCATACTCCCCCCGGAACCCAAAGACTTTGGATTCCTGAAAGCTCACCGGTTGGTCATGGGAATAATGCCGCTGAATCGCTAGTCAGCAACATTTATGGTTGGAACTACGATGGTATCTGATCGTCTTTGAACCTTCAACTTTCATTCTTGATTAATGACAACATTATTGGCAAATGCTTTCGCGTTCGTTCATCTTGCACTGGTCCAAGAATTTCACCTCTAGCAGCACAATAAGAATGACCCTGGCTGTCCCTCTAAATCATGGCCCCAGTTCCAAAAACCCACAAAATAGAACCAGAGTCCTATTCTATTATTCCTAGCTAAGGAATTTAGATGACCGGCCTTCTTTGAACACTTTAATTTTTTCAAAGTAAATGCTTCAGACCCCCAGGACACTCAGTTAAGAGCATCAAGGGAGCACCAAGAGGCAGGAGCTGGGACAGGCTGTAGCTCACCTCATGGTGGACTGCCAGCCCGATCCCAAGATCAAGCTTCGTGATTTTCAACTGCAGCAACTTTAATATATGGTATTGGAGCTGGAATTACTGCAGCTGCTGGCACCAGACTTGCCCTCCAATAGATCCTCATTAAAGGATTTTAACGTGTACTCATTCCAATTACAGGGCCTCAAAAGAGTCCTGTATTGTTATTTTTCTTCACTACTTCCCTGAGTCGGGAGTGGGTAATTTGCATGCCTGCTGCCTTTTTTGGATGTGGTAGCCATTTCTCAGGCTCCCTGATTCCCCGTTAGCCATGGTCACTATGGTAGGCACATATAGTACCATCGAAAGTTGATAGGGTAGACATTTGAATGTCGCATCGCTGCCACAAGGGCATGTGATTGGCCCAAGTTTATCTAGTCACTAAAACTGTTGGGCCTAGACCTGGATTGGTTTTGGTCTGATAAATGCATGCATCTCCGGAGGTCAGCACTCGTCAGCATGTATTAGCTCTTGAATTACCACAGTTATCCAAGTAATGGTGGAGGGATCAAAGGCACGATAACTGATTGAATGAGCCATTCACAGTTTTACTGCACCATCTGTGTGCACTGAGACTTGCATCGCTTAATCTTTGAGACAAGCATATGCTACTGGCAGGATCAACCAGAAAGGAGCACCTCAGTGGGCGGGCAGAGAGGAGGGGCCAGAGCCTGCACTTCCACCAAAAGGAGGGGTTCCTCTCCCCATGGAGGGGGCACCCTGAGTGCTGGTCGTGGACTGACGACCATGACCACAGATTGCAGCTGGCCGGTGCAGTGTGAGTCAGCACTCAGAGCCAGAGAGAAGTGGGAGAGAGCCCCCCCCCACACTATGGCAGGGGACGGCAGCTGTGTCACAGGACTTCTTCAACTCAGCCCAGGCTTATTGGTCTCCTCTTGACTTCTGCCCTGAGGGGCAAAGAGCACTCTATGACCACAGAGGGCAGCTGGCCAGTGCAGTGCGCGTCAGCACTCAGAGCCAGAGAGAAGTGGGAGAGAGCCCCCCCCACACTTCGGCCATGCACGGATGGCAGGGGACGGCAGCTGTGTCACAGGACTCCTTCACCTCAGCCCAGGCTTATTGGTCTCCTCTTGACTTCTGCCCTGTGGGGCACAGAACGCTCCACACCCCCACCTGCACCTCACTCCCGGGGCAGAGAAGCTCGACCCACAAGCCATGACCCACAGAGCCACATCTCAGGGGCCCTCCACCAGTGGGAGTTGGTTGGCCAGATCGATCGATGGACAGTGGGTAAAGGCACCTCGATCCCACGTGGAGACCTGCAGGATGTCACCTGGGGCTGAGACCCAGACTCTGACAGAACACCCCATCTTCCCTCTCCCGGGGATGGAACACAGACTGGGGCACTCAGACTCGCACATTCTGAAGGGACTCCCCATTGTCCCTCAACCCCCTGAAGACTGCAAATTGTGCCAGATCACGTATGCCTGCCTGACCTTCTGGGGGGCATACCTGCAGGGTGTGACCGGCCCCACAGGATTCCCTGCAGCCACTGAGGGCCAGATCTGCTCTCCTATGGACTTCCGCCTAGGAGGAAGAGGCCTGAGAGAGAGAGGCTCGACCCCCCATAGACACCTGGCAGGACATCACCCAGGGCTGGGACCCAGACTCTGAGAGGATGCCCCATCTTCCCTTAACTCCTAGAAGCTGCCAAATCATGCCAGATCAAGTGTGCCCACTGGGCGATTGGGGGTGCAAACCTGCAGGGTGCGACCACCCCGGCAGAACTCCCCTTGGCCACAGAGGGGCAGATCTGCTCTCATACAGACTTCCAACCAGGAGGAAGAGGCCCGTGAGGGTGCCTTGACCCCACACAGACACCTGGCAGGATGATCTCCCCTGGAACTGGGACCCAGACTCGTACTTTAATGAGACACCTTGTCATCCCTTAACTCCTGGAGGCTGCCAAATCATGCCAGATCAAGTATGCCCACCAGGCGATCGGGGGAGAAAACCTGCAGGGTATGACCACCCCCGCAGAATTTCCTCAGCCACAGAGGGGCAGGTCCGCTCTTATATGGACTTCCGAGTCCACCTCCTTACGGATTCAGAGGGGTTCCAGGGACTTTTCAATTTTTTGAGAACGCCTTTGAGAATGGGGTAGGGTTGGATACCTCTGCCTGGCAAGGAGTTCTCCGGGCCCTGCAGTGCTCTACATGAAGCTCCCTTAAGGGCTTCCATCAGGGCCTACCATGGTGGCCCTCCCCTTCAACCCTGCAGAGAGACCTGTTTACTCGGCCGCGGCCCAAGGCTCACCTCAGAGACCCCACGACTTACATGTCCCCTGCTGGCTGCCAAACCATGCCATGTCCCCGTGCCCTCGGATCCTCTATGGGGGGACCTCCCTCAGATCACGGCCACCCTTGCAGAACTTCCATCGGCCATCGAGGGCCAGGCCCGCTCTCATCGGGGCTTCCGAGTCCTCCTGCTTTCAGGTCCAGAGCCATTCTGGAGACTTTGCGACATTTTGGGGATGCAGTCGGGTAGTGGGCAAGGTTGGACACCTTCCCCCTGCCTGGCAGGAGTTCTTCAGATCCACAGCCCTATGCCAGCCGTTCCCTTGAGGAGTTCCATCGTAGGGGGCCCCGCCTGATCCCGTTCACCCAGGCAGGAGCACTCCTGGCCCTGCAGCTTTCCATCAGACATCCCCTTAAGGACTTCCATCCCACTGGGGGACATGATCCGGATCTCCTAAAGGCTGACAAGTTGTGACCTGTCCCCGTACCCTTGGAGCTTCTCAGGGGGGCCTCCCCCTGATCCTGGCCAGCCCTGCAGAACTCCCCTTGGCTGCTTTGGGGCAGGTACTCTCCCATCGGGGCTTCTGCATCCCCCCTGCTTTCCCATCCAGAGGGGTTCCAGGGACTTTGCAATATTTCTGGGACATCATTGGGTACTGGCCGAGGTCGGACACCTTCCCTTTGCCCAGCAAGAGCCATCTGGGTCCCATAGACACCCACAGGTCACTCCCTTGAGGACTTCCAGTGTGAGGGCTCCACCTGCCCCCTCTCTCCTGAGCAGGAGCTCTCCTGGCCTCGAAGCCTTCCGCCAGCAGCTCCCTTAAGGACTTCCACTTGGAGGGGAGGATGATACAGACCCTCTCACATGAGCAGAAGCACTCCCTCCCTGGCTGCTTTCCACCTCTCTCCCCCTTCTGGACTTCCATCTGGAGGGACCCCCTCTGAGCTTCCACTTCTACCTGGGCAGGAGGGCTCTTTTCCCAGGTTACATATCTCCTGGAGGCTGCCAAGCCGTGCCGTGTCCCTGTGCCCTCGAAGCCTCTCAGGGGAACCTCACTCTGATCCCGGCCAGCCCTGCGGAATACCCCTCGGCCACTTAGGGGCAGGCCTGCTATCATTGGGACTTCCACATCCCCCTCCTTTCTGGTCCAGAGCACCATGGTCCCCATCTCCCTCATATCCCCTGCAGGCTGCCAAACTGTGCCCTGTCCCCGAGCCCTTGGAGCCTCTCATGGGACCTCCTGCAGACACCAGCCACCCTCGCAGAACTTCCCTAGGCTGCCAAGGGGCAAGCCCACTCTCATCAGGACTTCTGAGCTCCCTCCTTTCCAGTCCAGAGCCATTCTGGGGACTTCATGACATTTCAGGGGAAGCCGTCGGGTACCGGGTGAGGTTGGATGCCTTCCCCCTGTCTGGCAAGAGCTCTCCGGGCCCAGAGCCATCTGCCAGATGCTCTCTTGAGGACTTCCATCATGGGGGGCTTTGCCTGATCCTGATCACCTAGACAGGAGCAGTTCAGACCCCATGGCTCTAGGCCAGCCCTTCCCTTGAGAACTTCTGTCATGGGGGGGCTCCATCTTACCCCGCTCCCCCAGCCAGGAGCACTCCTGGCTCCACAGCCTTCCACCAGATGCTCCCGTGAGGACTTCCATCCCACTGGAGGCACAATCAGGACTCACCCACCAAAGCAGGAGCCCTCCCTGCCCATCCACTTTCCACCTCTCTCCCCCTTCTGGACTTCCATCCCAGAAGTGGCTGCAGTCCGGACCCGTCAACCAGGCAGCAGCAATCCCATCCCAGCCATTTTCTGCCTCTCTCTCTCCCTTAAGAACTTCCATCGGGAGGGACTCCCTCATGGCTTCCACTTCTACCCAGATGGGAGAGCTCTTTTTCCCGGGTTGCATAACTCCAGGAGGCCGGCAAATAGTAATGTGTCAACCCTCCCCTCAGAGCCTCTCAGGGGAGCTTCTCTCCGATCCTTCACAGCCTCGTGGAACTCTCCTTGGCCACAAGGCCTCAGCCAGACCCTCATCCAGACTTCCGTGATGCCAGTTCTCCCCTTTGCCCTCCACCTGAGGCTTCCAAACTTGCATAGTGTATGGCTCCAGGTCCTGGCATCTTAGCCCATTATGTCTCATGCCTCTGTCTCTCTCCTCGGCGTTGTCAGGCACCAATGAACATGCTTCACTTCAAGCTTCTGGCATGTGCACCCTTGCCTCGTGAGTAGTGTAATTCACAGAGCACCATCTCCGCAGTGCCAGGTGAAGGACTGGAAGCTGACCTGGTGCCTGCAGATGGTCTCAGGTGCGGGATGCCATGGTGGCCATATCTCCACCCCCCTGGGGGCTGGGAGGACAGGATTGCAGACTTGGCTTCCAGGGGCAGCCCTTGGCACTCCTGCACTGTTGGCTGACTCCCCTGGCTGGACCTGGGTGTGAGACACCACAATGGCCTTATCTCCACACCCCTGGGGCCTGGGAGGACAAGATTGCAGACCTGGCTCCCGGGGATGGATGTGTTGAATTATAAAATAATATTACTGACACCTATTGACTCAGGTTATCATACTCTGCTTGCCATTTTCAGACCATTCGGACACCCAACTTCTTTACTTTGCAGAAAGTCATAAGATTCTTTCCCTGGGAGTCCTCCATGATTCTTACTGTAACCCTAATCATCACTCACACTTGCCAGTTGAGATCCTTGGCCCATAAACACTGGCAGGTGTACTTTGATTGGTCAAAGTACAGACAACGTGTGTAAAGTGCATGCACTTGATAACGAACATCTGTGGTTGTGTCTTCTTAACCGTCGCCATTTTGTGTTGCCACACCGGTCTCATAAGTTTTCATTTAACCCCCCCCCAGACAAGATGAGTGCAAAAAGAAAGACCTATTCTGTCGAGTACAAGAAAGGAATCGTGGAGGACTCCTGGGGAAAGAATCTGATGACTTTCTGCAAAGAGAAGAAGTTAGATCTCAGAATGGTCTGAAAATGGCATGCAGCGTACAATAACCTCAGTCAACAGGCCAACGGGGAAATTGCTAACAATGCAAGTGTGGATCAGATCAGCAACCATAATTTCCTGAGCTGGAAGGCATCATCTGTGAATGGATTGCTAACAGGAGAGCAAAGGCGCAGGGCTGATATTCAAGCATTTGCCATTACAATGGCACCATAGTTATAAATATCCCCAGAAGAATTCAAAGCATCACAACATTGGCTGGATGGCTTCCTTCAGTGATATGAACTGTTTCTAAGAAATCAACAACACTGTTCAAGCTGGAAGATACTGAAGTTATTAAATGTGCACTTGTGTTCAAGTCCTTTATTGATGGCATTGACTTTTTTAGATTCCAACTCTCCAACATGATTGCTATAGATGAAACTGCAGTTTTTATTGGCCAAGGATCTCAAACAACAATTGATCAGAGGGGTGCCTCGTCAATCTACATTCCCTCCACTGGTTACGAGAGTGCATGTGTTACCTGTATTTTGGCAATTCATCTAGATGGAAAGAAAACCCCATATCTCATCATTAGTAAGGGCAAGAAAGATAAGATTGAACGTGTTTCAGGAATTTACATTCTTGAAACCAGAAAAGCCTGGTGCACACAAGCAGTTATATGGAATTGGGTCGATGTAATGCTGCCACTTGTTTTGCGAGGTGGTGAATGAGTTCTGCTGTCTGGGATTCAGCCAGAACTCACCGTGCTAAAGACATGAAGAAATTCCTTGCACGGAGAAGAATAGATCAAATAATGATTCCTGCAGGAATGACTGCCTATCTCCAGACTCTTGATATTGCAATAAACAAGCCATTCAAGGAGGATTTGCGCATGGAATTCAATGACTACACTGAAAATAGAATGGAGAGAAATCAGCAAGGGAACTTTGTGAAACCTAGCCTGCAAGAGGTCATGACTTGGGTGAAAAATTCATGGGATAAAATCACCGACAGCTGTGTTGCCAATGCACTACGAGCAGGCTACTTGGACAAGCAGTGATCATTTAAGGAGAGTTTTATTGCTAGGCATGGCACATTGGGGCCAATGGTTCTACAGGAAATGGAGTCGCAAGAAATTCAGGCCTGAATTCAGGGGTTGGAGACTTATGACAATGTTCCAGAAGAAGATAACAAAACTGTATTTGAATAACTTTTCCATTATCGGGACAACAGAATGGATTGCTTCTGCTTTCAGTTTTATTCACCTCCTCCAATACAGATGTACTGAGACTTTTCTGCACTTTCTGTTAAGCATGAAATATTGCACTGTGAAAGCCAAGGTGTAGATGTTCTGAAGGTGAAATGTTTGTTGCACTGTTTATGTAGAATTCTCACACAACTGTTAACGCATTACTTAGAATTGTTGTCCAATAACAGAAATGTACCAAATAAATGCCAGTCTGTGTGCATGAATAAATGTCAATTTTTGTACATTAATAAATGTCGATTTGTGTACATGAATAAATGTCGATTGTTGTACATGAATAAATGAATAAATATAGACTGTTGTACAGCGGAGTGGCAAATAAGGCATTCCCTGATAATAAGCCCTAATGCGTATTTTGGCAGGGGAAAGAGTATAAGACCCAGTCTTATTTACGGGGAAATATGGTTTGTTTGTGTCTTTTGGCTTTTCCTGGTTAGGGGTCGCCACAGCGGAACTCCGGTCCGCTAATGATTGGCAGTTGATTTTTATGTACCGGCTTGCCAGGCCTGATGCACAACCTTCAATGAAGGTACACCCATTCATGCATGTCTCCACGCAGAAGATGCTCTAGCTGAGAATCTAGCTGAGAATCGAACCGGACAGAGTCTTACTGTGAGGCAACAACACTACCGCAGCACCACCACCGCAGGTCCGCAGCACCATACGGTATGTATACATATATATATATATATATATATATATATATATATGTGTGTGTGTGTGTGTGTGTGTGTGTGTGTATATATATATATATATATATATATATATATATATATATATATATGTGTGTGTGTGTGTGTGTATGTATATATATATATATATATATATATATATGTGTGTGTGTGTGTGTATATATATATATATGTATATATATATATATATATATATATATATATATATATATATATATATATATATATATATATGTATATATGCATACATCTCCCAAAATGCCCGTACAAACATATGCTGCTGATAGACCCCCACAACTGGGGCAGCATGCACAGTTGGATGGAAAAGCAGCAATGACACTCACATGTGCCCCCCACCCACAGTCCAAATAAATAAGTGAAGAATGCAATGCTACAAAATCATGATAGGCCATACACAATGGCCAGACATACAACAACCTGTTAGCAAAACAAATAAAATTTCTGAACATAACAAAGGAAAATACAACCAGCCAGTAATTCACACATGTTTATTATACTCTGATGTCTTAGCCAATGCCTTCAAGGAGTATACATTACCAGAAATACATGCCTTAATCACAAGAAGCAGTTAACACCTAATTACATAACTGAATACACATCCTCCAAATACACTTGTCATTTAACCCCCTATGGGATAAAGTATCACAGTTAATATTAATACATTGAGTCTGTACATAACAATTGTCCTTTTATGAATGTTTCATCACACTGAGGAACAGACGTTTCCAGAAACAGTACCTTGAGACCTGCTACTGTCCCCATGGTAAGATTTATTCAAATGTACAGCTATATAACTGACATATTTCTTATTAGTAATGCATTTGACATGTGTTAACAGCCTAGTTTTAAAACACTTGTTACTGTCCCCCATATAAAATATGTTACAAGGCCATCTAAGAGCATTCTCTATACACCAACTTCTTGAATCTACAGACTTCAATATGTTTCCTAGCCATTCCCCTCAGCAGGAATTACAGCACTAAAGAATGATAGACCAGTATACCTATCTACCTACTACTGCATGACATCTGGAAAAAGCCTGACATAATTGGTGGACAGAAGCCCAAATACATGGCCATACATGAAATATTGCTGTTAAACACTGAGAAAGTTGCTGGTGTTACAAGGTTTGTTGTAACATATATTTTCTGAGGGATATAAAGTCAGAAAAACAAATGGATGTTACCATCTACATAATGCAATCACCAGAGTATGCTACTGATTTGCCAAGGACAACACCTGTCTGGGTAACAGCCCATAACTAACAGGCTATTATGTGGCCATTATGTGGATGGCCCTACAGTTGTGAGCTATGCAGAGACAGAACTTTGTCAGACTGAAACCCGTGCAGACGTAGCATGGGCAGACAAACTCTGTTAAACTAGCAGTATTCCAAATATATAACAGCAATACTCACATTCTGCCCCTAAGTCTTGAACCTTCTCCACCATTTAGCTGGCTTGTCTCTATAAGTCTTATTGTAAGAGGTAGTAGCTCACACAACTCCAGGAAGTCTTCCTCACAATTAAGGGAAAGGGCTAATGCCCACATGGAATACTCTTTTATAGGAGTGTGTTGCCATGACATTGGCTATTGGAAGAACTACACAGCTAATCTGCATGCACTTAGCAAGTGGGGAACCCCAATAGGTGCACAAGCCATCACCTGGTCATGAGCATCACCTACAAAAGCCATGCTGCCACCACTTCAAACCAGCTCTATCCCTGTATTGCACTGAGAGAGAGAGAGAGATAAATGAAACATAAAGTGGAAAAGAGAAGAAAGACATAAGGTAAGTGAAACATGTAGGCATGTAATTGAATGTAGTACCTGGTCTGTAATAATGGGAAATATGATTTGGAGGAATAAATGTCCCAACAAGACAAGCTATACTAATTTCCTTCTAAACAGCTACTATGGCCATAGCACCTGGCCCTCTCTGCAGTGGGAGATATCACAGACATACCTCTCAGCTGTACAGATCTCCACAGAATGTCGACATTTTAATATCATATATTTTTGTCTGTTTTTCCTGAGATCTGTACTTTTCTGGTAAATAGCTGAGGATTGCATTCATCTGGTAATTTCAAACACTTGAGTTTAAGACTCCACATCCTTAAGAATATTCACCATAATGCTAAATGTATCATTCTATGAGCATCCTATGTTTGCAACAGGAATATTTCAAGTCTGTCCCCCCATCATTTTAGGCATTTTCCAGATGTGATGTTCTGAGAGGTTGTGAGGTGGTATCACAGCTCAGGAACCTGACTCACCCTGGGAAAAGACAGCTCATATATGACAATCGAAGGTGTATCTGTCAAACAGTTGCGACTGTGCAACTGCTAGCCCAGTTAATGGGATGTTTTCCGTATCCATGTTACCTGTGATTATGAGAATGACACATGTTTGCCTTGTAAAGCTAAGAGACCTATAGAGGGCATGTGCATAGTAAAGTACTGTTGCAGACATGTGCGTTGAACTGCATGTGATATCCTGAATTAATAACATTCAACTATACAGTGGACAATAAGCACATTTGTGACTGATATCTGTAGTCATATACACATATACCTGTGTTATGTCAGCCAAATTACTAGCAGGTCTGTGAACAATGACATTGTAACATAATACCTACTTATGACTGTTGGACATCTTCCAGGTTATCACAGTGATGTCAAACCCTACTGTGCAATCAACGTACTAATGTATGGTGCAGCTATATTAATATAGTATCAATGCTGATGTCCCCTTTGACACCCATTTATGTGTGCCATTGTCCAGACGTCCTGCTGTAAAAAGGTGAGATGTATGTTTGAGCGGCAAGACTGTAACTACAGTGTGCCATACTAACATACAACATAAATATATACCAGGTATCTTCTGAGCACATGTATGTATGCTTATGTTCAGCTGGAAGGCACAATACTAAATCACATGGGTTTCAAGCATTCAGGTACATAGATTGTGCATGTTGCACATTTGTGTAATATCAGTGTCAGTGCATACAACAGACAGAAATGGGTACAGCTACTGCTTGTTGCAGTGCCCTGACACTGATATGGGTACTAGTGTAGGCATGATATTCAGCTATTAATCACAGAAGTGTCCAACTGTGTTATGACCCTCTGTCCATGCCTACCACTACCAGCTATATCTACAGCTATATACAGTAGATATCAAAAGTGTGCATACCCCTGTTAGAATGCCAGGTGTGTGTGCTGTATGACAATCAGACCACAGAAGATCATTCCATAATGTTTCTCATTTTTATATGACCCCTAACCTGTACAATTCCATTAAAATACAATCAAAGGTGTTTCTACAAAGGTGCCAAGTTAAGATGTGCCATGATGTTAGAGTCCAGACCAAGACAGATTAATGTAACCATCTCAAGAGGTGCATACACAACACATTGGTTTAAGGCTGTGCACACACATTCAACTGGCTTACTGTACTATTATTTCCATATGTTTTCACAGACCTGGTTGTTATGTTTCAATTGAACTGTACAGGATATAGGTCACACTACAGGTGGTAACTATTGTGAAATGAGTTAATGTGGTGTCATGTTCCAATTGCACAAATAACAGGCAGTCTATCAAGGGTGCGTACCCTTCATATCCACTGCAGCTATATGGACACAGCAGTACCTGACCTGTATATCCAGCCTCCACCAAGATAGAGTAATCCCCTTTGGTGGACAGCAGCAATACACAAACCACAAAGAAGGTTGCTACATTGGCTGTACAGGGACACATAGGTGCAGGCAACAACGCTGAAGCAAGTCCACCTATATCTGAGCAAGCATGTAAGTTCACAGGTGACTTCCTGTAAGGCTTACTATGACTATGAACTGGACATATCCACACCACCAAGGACAATTGCAACCATGTCTCCACATATGTTGTAAGTCTCAGATGAAACAACACAATTCACCCTGTACTGGTGGTAAAGAACACCTCTTACACACATGCCATGGATATAGGCAACCTGCATCACACAGGTTAGGTGGGAACATTGCCACCCTGCCCACCCCAGTTGTACAGTGAGATATGCACATCAACCACACTCCTCCCCTCAGCAATAGTGAGCATGTACATATTGCCTACTGAAGGCAACAACAGCATATCTCCATGAGGCATAATATCATCAGTGTTTGCCTCCTGCATGACCTCAGGCATGTGCTCAGAGCTCCATCATACATGTCAGTCAAAACAGACCTGCCACCATCCACACACCATCCATATGGAAGATGCCCACTGTCAACCCTCCACACAGAAATGAATGGAGGTTAGAGGATTATGCAATCAAATGTCCAACTTTGGGGGGAATAAGATAGCTCAGGGACAGGCATGTAATGCAAACTGCTATAGCCATGATAGCTTAGAGGGTTTCAGTGTAGTGTGGATTATTTGCAAGTAATATCCACTGTTGATATGTATTTTGTCAACTGTGTGAGGTCCTGTGACCTTTTTCCTATTTATGTATTCCAGGTGACATGCAGAGTGCTCACCTACCAGGATTTTCTGTTGGGGAAACAGACATCATCACCCAATATGTGATTGGACATTATGTCCTGTCATTTGGATGGTGAGCAGAAGATGGGTGGGAGTGGACTGCCCTGATGAAAAGTGTGGTCCACAGGGTAAATGATGCCGGCCTGCACAGCAGAACTTATGAGTATGTGCAGCACTGGGCCACCAGCCTCAAATGCCATGCCTGTCAATGGGCTGCTGCTGTAGCGAGGGACCAGCTAGCCAGAGATGAGGGCCCACCCATCCAATCCCCACTGACACCCACCAAGGAGCTCCTCACCACACATAGGCCACACACACCAAACGCACAAGCCATGATGCTGAGGAAAGCATTGTGGAAGTGGGCTGCACACACACACTGGATGAGGAGCATGCAGGTAAGGGCCCAGTGGGGATTAGTACACTAATGTATCAGACATACATGTATCTGTATTGTATCTACATGGCTGTGTCAGGTCCGATTGCAGTTGTGGATGGGTTTTTCTAATGCACAGAATTGCACATCTATGGTGAGGACAGGACATTGTGTATTAATGTGGTTAGTACTGCAGATGTGCAGACATGCTGCACCCATCCTGTACCAAGGCCACATGTGCATCTGCTGACAATAACTCCCTCTCACAACTACCTAGGGCCCTCTGGTCTGCATATGGGACAGCAGCCTGAGGCAGGTGAATATGACATTGTTCTGTTGTTGCCTGGCAATACCCTAGGCATGTGAAGTGTATGCAGTTTACCATGCACACAACCATCAGTAATAGCTATATTGCTTTATGTAATAGCTATATTGCTTGCTGTGCATGTTCACTTGTGCTGGGGTTAACTGTATTGCATCACAGTGGTCACCACTGGAATCTATCTGATGTGAACTCAACATTCCTACAGCATACCTCACAACTTGTCAGTGCCAGGATGTCTGGACAGAGGCCAGTAAATTGTGCTGGACAAATGGCCTAAGGTAAGGTCATGTGTGACACATTAGTAGTATACAGTGGATATAAATTGTGTACACACCCCTCTTAAGATGCAAGGTGTTCCTGTTACATACAAATTAGGACCACAATATAACAGTCCACACCTCTTCCAGCCTTTAATGTGACCCATAACAGGTACAGTTCACTTATAAAACCAAGCATCTGGACTCATGTATTGAACCTACAAGGCTGGCCACCTTTGAGGGCAGCAGACATCATGTCACCATGATGTTTCAGTCAGGTATGATACCTCATGCTGACATGTGTGTCAGTAAACTCACTGTGGCCTATTTGGCTATAATATCACATACACGGGCATTGCTAAGGCACACAGACCACTTCCAACCATGTATAGGTTTCAAACATATGGATATCACAGACACATCTGTACAGAAGACTGTACAATGGTTCATAGGTTCATAGGCTGGTACTAGGCTATTGGTCCTAGGGCCTATACAAGTCTAGCCATAACAATTCCCTGGCTATTTCTTCCCACACTATTTACTTCCCTGGATCCCTGTCTAGCAGGGTGACTGACGTGATCCCTGGGGTGAATTTCCTTTCTCCCATCCAATCATCAAGGTTCCTTTTGAAGAGGGCAAAAGAGGTGCTCTGCTTGACATATATGGGCAGTCCATTCCAGAGTCTGGGGAGTCTCTGGGTCAGGAATCTATCCCTCCAGCATGTTTTGTTTATTGTGATGACAAGGTTTAGATGAAAAGCCCTTAGTGATGAGGTGTGCCACACAGAATGATTTCCTGACTGTTGTGGCAATGTGGCTATTGAAGGTGAGACCACTGTCCACCTGTGTCCTTAAGTTTCTTATCACACTTTCAGTGTTTAGTGTACTGCCACCTATGTGGTAATTCATGGGTCCATGTTTTTTCCAAAGGGGATAACTATACATTTCTTGGCATTGAGCTTGAGCCCATGGCACTGACACCAAGCATCTGTTTCTGTAAGACCCTTTTGTAGAGTATCCACATCATCTGGGGATTCAGTAATGGCTCCCAGTTTGCAGTCATCTTCGAACTTTGTTAGCCAGAGTCCCTTAGTGTTGGCCTGTACTTCAGAGAAGTAGATGCCAAATAAGAGATGTCCCAGGACTGAACTCTGAGGTACTCCATTTGTCACTTGTCTGGAGCTGGATTTGGAGTCAGCTACTTTTACAGAGTGGTTTCTGTCAGTAAGCCAGCTGACAACCCATCGAGTGATGTATGGATTAATGCCCAGCTTAGTAAGTTTATCTATGATTCCAAAGTGGGGGATGGTGTCAAAGGCCTTGGTGAGGTCCAGATAGGCTGTGTGGACTGCCTTACCCTTGTCCACGGCTCTGGAGACTGATTCAAAGAAGTCAATCAGGTTCAGGAGACAAGATTGGCCCTTCACTAACCCAAACTGGGTGTGGTCCAGTGTTTGAAGGTTGTCAATGTCTTTGTTTATAAGTTCCATTATAATACATTCCATGGCCTTGCAGATCAGGCTCGTCAGACTGATGGGGAGGTAGTTCCTGGGATTCAAGGTGGATCCCCCTTGTGGAGTTGGATAACTGCAGCTGTGCGCCACTCAGTGGACACGAAGCCTGAGGTGAAGGTGTGATTAAACATGACAATTAGGGGAGGTGCCAGTTCATTTTGTAGTTCATGTAGTACACAGCCTGGGATGTCACCTGGTCCCATGGATGCTGTATTCTTAGCTATGGAGAGTGCATTTTCTACCTGTTTGGCAGTTATTACCAGAATTTGGCAATCTTCCGATATTGAGATGGGCCATTTAGGGGGTGGGGGGGTGAAGTTGGCACTGAATCGATCTGCCAGGATATTGGCAATATCCTTGGGATTAGTATATTTAATGCCATTTTGTTGTAGCTCAGAGCAGATCTGAGAATTGCCATTTAGATTCTTGACATAGTTATAGAATGTCTTGTGGTTGTCTTTGGAATCTTTGGCAATTTTATTTTTGTAACTAACTTTGGTGGATTTTATGAGGGATCTCAGCTTCTTACTGAGGCTGGTAAGGGAGTTTTTTTGCATCCTAGGATTTTCCTCTTTTCTGCAACACTTTCTTCCTTTTGTTGTAAAGTTTGTTTATGGCAGGGGACCACCAGATTGGCTTCCTTTTTTGGAGGAGAGCATCTTGGTTCTATTTGGGATGGCACGATTCATGCATGAGTGGATGTGCTCATACAGTGCCTTAGTGTAGGACTCAACAGTTGAACTTTCAATTCCCGTTTGCATAGGTGTCATGAAGTTTGTAACTTCTGACTTGAGTAGCATGAAGTTGGCTTTGGAGAAGTTTTTTATGGAGGTTTCCTTACTGGGGGGTGGGGGTGGGATGTGGATGTTAAGGGTGATTAGCTTATGGTCTGACTTGACCAATGAGGGGTTGACCATAGGTGTGGAGCATCGATTTCCCATGTTGATAATGACCAGGTCTAGGATATTGGAGCCCCTGGTGGAACTATAGATTAGTTGATCCAGGGCATTGGAATTTATGAATTCCAAGAATTGTTGGGCAAAGATGTTGGTACACAAGTAGTTTTCCCAGTTAATGGCAGGGTAGTTGAAATCACCCAGTATTAGGGTGTTTTGTTGTATATTAATATTTTCCAGTATGTTTAGAAAAGTGTAGTGAGAATCTTGGGGCATAGTGGGGGATCTGTAGCAAGCTACAATTTGGATTGCAGTCTTACCTAGTGTTAGTTGCACCTGGAGAATTTCAGACACATTGTGTTGGGCAACTAACCTGGTGGTGTGAATATCCTTGGTGAATATGGACACTCCTCCACCTTTAGTGTTTCGATCCTGGTTTGGTGGCCGAAAAGTGTGGTAAGAGTTGTATCCTGGTATTGCAGTGGTGCTCTCTGGAGCTTTAAACCAGGTCTCAGTTACTGCACAGATATCAATGTTCTCCATTTTTAGGAGTGCCTCGAGAGAGAGTATTTTGAGGTTTAGACTTCTAGCATTGAGTAGCATTGCCTTCAGATTTTGCATGCTTGTACCTGTTACGGTGGTGGTTTTGTCCTTTGAACTTTGCCTAAAAAAGGCACTATAAGGGTGGCAAGAGCCTTAGCCAGTTACCTGAATCCTAGGGGCGACAGATGCAGACCATCTCTGGCAAAGCATCATGGTCTGTCGATCATGTCATCCCAGGCAGACAGATACTGGATCCCCTTTGAATGACACCAGAAGCTTAGCCAATTGTTGAAGTCAATCATTTTGTCCTTATATTGTGGTATCATTCTGGATGAAGGAAGGATGCTACTCAAGACTAGGGTAATACCTGCCTGGGCCACATGATCTGAGAGCTCTTCCATGTCTTTTTTCATGTAGTCCAGGGAGGTACGTCTCAAGTCATTCACTCCATGGAATATGACAGAGTCATATTTGTACTTGTTGTGGAGTGACTTGAGTGCATGAATTATGTGGTGGATCCTGGCATCCGACAGGCAGCTAACTGTAATTTTCTCCTTGTTCAGCCTGGTGAGTGGGACATCAGTGTGTCTGACTATAGAGTCACCTATGACTAAAGTGTTAGGTACGTTGTCTTGCCTTAGGGGTTGTTGCTGGGTGGCACACTGGGGTGCTTGTGTTTCAGCTTTGGAGGTCCCTGCTGCTTGGGCAGGTTACAGTTAAGGGCCTCCGCATTTAGTGTTGCTATGTGTGGGTGTTGGTGGTGTGAGTTTAGAAGGGCTATGTGTTGCTTGAGATCTTAACCTTCTCCTCTTGACTGTCTAGCACAATCTTGGGTGGAGAGAGCTTTGCTTCCAGTTTGGCTATGTAAGTGCATCTCTCACAGGTTGTAGTGTTGGGTGGTAGGAGGAGAGGGTTGTCTGTGTACATGAGGCAATTGCTGCATTGCCCCAGTATGCCTAGATTCACCAGGTGGACAGGAGAAATCAATGGAAGCTGACCCTTGGACATGCTTGCTTTGGTGCTTTTTTTTAAAGTACAGGAGCTGTTTTCCCTTACCTTAGCAAGGTTCTTTGCAATTATAGGCTGTTTAGTGCCTATGATTAATTTCTCCTTATTAATATGGAGACTTAAGTGCTTGTATCAGTTTAAGGCATCCTAGTGCTTTCCAGCAGGTATTAGAGCAAGTACTAGTCACAGGGATGCTTAAAGGTAAGATGAAAAAAAATGGTTTATCCTAAACACTGCAGTGTGCACTAGAGAAGTTAGATTTGAAAGTAGGTGACTTAAGTTTTACCTGTCTAAACGTTTAAGTGGAGAGTCACTATTTTTAAAACAGCAAGATAGATTAAAAGGGGGTGATCACTTTTATATTCCAGTACTATGGAATACAGTAGAATGGCCAATAAATGTAAATAGTTGAAGGTTTAACCTGCTGCATGTGAGGCAGATGCTGTTACCATACTATATAAAGTAATGGCAGTGGGAGGTGGTCACCAGCCATGTATGGTATACACATCAAAATGGTATAAGCCACACATGATATGATCCTCATACACACAGCAACAGTTGCCAGCCTTAGGATTAGAAATCCTTGCCTATCTAGGTATTCCAACTATAGTGCTACACAGTTATCAGATGCGCCACAGCTCTTATACATTTCCACCTCTTCCAAAGGTACTTTTAAGGTGGATGACATCAACAGGTCTACTAAAATGGAGTGAAGGGAAGTGTAAATGGTAGTATACAGGTCAAAAATGGTATGAGCCAGGTAGTACATGATTCATACACACTTGCCAATATTGAGATTAGAACTCCTGCGTATCTAGCTGTTTCTACTAGTGCTATGCAGTTATCAGACACACCACACAGCTTATAAATTTCCACTTCATCCAAAGGTACTTTTAAATTGGATGACATCAACAGATCTACTAAAATGGAGTAAAGGAAAGTGTAAAGGGTAGTATACAGGTCAAAAATGGCATGAGCAAGACAGTACATGATTCACACAAATACACACACAAACACACTTGCCAGTATTGGGATTAGAACTCCTGTCTATCTAGGTATGTCTACTATAGTGTTACACAGTTACTGAGTGCACTACAGAGCTTACTGAGCTTTCACATGGCCAAAGCTGCTGATAACTGCACAGCTGTGGTAAAGTATTACAGGTGGCAGACAGCCTGCCTTCTGTTCCACCCGTACATCATGCTAGTTCATTCTGTCTTGCACTTCAACTAGCATTATGGCTTGGCACTTCACCAGGTTATTGTATCAAGACGTGTGGCACACCTGAGAGCCATCAGCAGTACTAGTTCATCACAGATATTGCCCCAGTACTTACTAGTTATGTCCAGCCTTCCTGGCATTTTTGAATAGCAGTTATTTGTGTTTTCACCCATTAACCTGGTGCACTTGTCCATTCTGGGGCACGGTTGCAACTGTCACATGTGCACAGAGAACCCTCCCCTCTAAACTCCAAACACTCAGACTTGTGTGGGTTACCCATATATCACCCAATGTGGACATATGCACTCTTCAGCAAAGACTGGACTAATAGGTCAAGAGGATAAGATCAACACCTGTACTACACCATGTGAAACACGTAGCTCACCATGACACCAACTTTGACAGCCATGACATACAGTGAAAAGCCACACACCCACCTTCCCAGAGGCACTAAATGGACATCTACCCAATCAGCACAGACTAGCAAGGCAGACACGCACTCAGACACCATGACATGGCACATGCCAAGGGACACATATTTAACCTACACAGTGTGCCCACAACCTAAACCCCTAAGGCTAACCACCTTGCACAATACGTGATTATGGGTAACTCAATACTGAGGCACACACATCCCACTCACTAATTTGAATATGGAGCAGATAACAGACAAATATCAATCGCATGCCAGCATCTAACACATGACACAACCAGTCATGTCACTCTACAACAACTAAGAGTATCACTTGGTATCCATGTGGGTGTGAATGACTTGGAACACACCTCCCTGGACTTCATGACAGGAGATATGGTTGAACTCTCTGATTATGTGCTCCAAGCAGGTGTGATAGTATCTCTGGGCAGCGTACCACTATCACCCAGAATGATGCTGCGGTGCTATCAACAGATGGTTGACTGCAACATTGGCTTACATGTTATGTGTTATTCTCAGGGCATCCAGGACCTATCTGCTTGGGATAGGATGATTGACAGAACCCAATGACTTGCCATGGATGTCCTACATCTGTCACCACTGGGTTGCCAGGTACTGGCTAAGTGTCTTGCCTCCCCAATGGTGCCTTATTAGACAGTGTTCCTAATGTTATTACCACCATAACAGCTACACATGTATGCAATCTGAGGGTCATGCTGCTCAACAGTGGACATCTAACTGTCAGGATGCAGTAACTCATAACAGTCAGAGTGGAGGACGCATATCTGCTGTAATGGAGAGATGGTTCACAACAGCAGACCTGCATTATCAGACTATGATGCATTCCACAGCTGTCAGCCCCCAAACACGGACCACACCACACCTACTAACTAAATACATTTCTACTCTGACACTTTTCCTGCACAGAGTCCGGCCAACTTTGTGGATAGCAAAATCACCTCGTTTGCATGGTTTTACCAGCAAATGAGGTGATTTGCATCCTGCATGTCTTTCTGTGCAGGAACAGGGTAGGGCCACTCATGCACATGAAAACGGCACTTTCCTGGATCGCTCAGTGGCCATTTTCCATTTTCCTGCATGGAAATCAGCCATTTGTGAATCTTGGGGTATGTGTTATTTAGCCATGAAAGCAAAATTACTCAGTAAGTCCAACTGCATAAAAGAAGTCTACTCAGATAGGAAGAAAAGAAAAGTAACAGAAACATAAGGTATTTTGAAGGAATTCAGAGATTATTATAATAAAATCAATCAAAATAATATAGTAATACATCCAGAGGAAATAATTAAACTATTTGCTAAAAAATATAAAAAACTAAACTATCTGATGACCAAATAAAATGAAATGACAACCCAATCTCTATGTCTGAACTTCAAACTCAAATTTCTAAACCGAAACTTAATAAAACACCCAGTAATGCTGGTATTATATCTGAACTTTATAAGCGGTTACCCAAAGTAGCCCTAGACATACTGCACAAGGTTTTTTTATAGTCAAAGACCTAGCTAAAGTTCCTCCTTCCTGGAAATATAGCCTTATCTCTCCAATTTTAAAAACTGACACATATCTTACTGAATGCTCTTTTTACAGGTCAATTTCACCTCAAAATGTAGATTATAAATTGTTCATGGCAATTCATGCTAGTAAATTAAAAATATGTTCTACCATCTATGATTGATGAAGATCAAACTGGCTTTATCTTAAACAGAAATACTTATGATAATGTTAAAATAATAATCACAATAACTGACTGCAAATAAAACTAAAGAGAACTTAACATTAATGAGTCTTGATATTAATAGTGCTTTTGACTCAGTAAATTGGAAATATCTCTTGCTAGTTTTAGAAGAATATAATTTCTCAAGTAACGTCACACATCTTAGTAATTTTCTTAATAATGAGTGTTTGCATATATTAAAATAGGTACTTTACTTCTGATTCTATACAAATTTTGAAACAAACTAAAAAGGATGTCATCTTTCATCTGTGCTTGTTACTCTAATTATGGAACCATTTGCTATTTTTTTTTCAGATCAAATATAGATACAAAAGTTATTAACATAAATGAGAATTTAAACTCTAAAATTAAACTGTGTGCTGATGGCATCCTATTGATATTAAATGACAATGATAATTCTCTATCTGCAGTTTTCTTAGCAATGGATGTATTTAAAAAAATATCTGGTTTAACATTTAACAATGACAAAACAAAAATCCTACCTATAAAAACAAATAAGAATAGAATCAAAAATAAATGTATTAAATATATTGTCAAAGAGAAGAAAATTAATTATTTAGGAATAATTATAATAGATAACAATAAAGATTTAATACATTATAATTATACTAACAGTATAAACAATAAAAAGAATCTAATAGACAAATGGAATACAATTTTCTTCATGATGGAAGAGAGGTTATATATAATCAAAATTATCTTACCAAAAATCTGATATATTATGTAGTCACTAACATTACTTCACACATACATTTCTATTAAAGAATTTAACATTTTAATTTTGAGATTTCTCTGGTACCCCAATAAACCAAGAGTTGCCTAAAACCATCATATGACAGACTGGGCAGCAGGAAGAATAGGGCTACCAGATCTGTAATTATATTCATTATCATCAATTATAAAAACAACATATCTTTCGATTAATAACACTTACCTAGGTGGAAAGAGTTTTCAGGAAAACTTTTTATAAAGTCTAAACATAATAGATATTCTAATAATTATCTCTTCCTAAATAACAGTCTACATTGGTTGTTAAAGAATTAACTTATAGGAGAAAGTCACCAAACAAGTGACTCCTATTTCATTTCTACTGTATTAAACACTTTTAAAAATGTATATATAGAAACCTGGCATATAAATTATTTATTTTATTATTTTTTATTTTACATTTGTTTACTGTGAGAGTCTGACTGGGCTGCTGGGCATAAAACCCTTTTTCATTGGAGGCCTGGGTAGAAAAGCTCCATTGTTTGTAAATTATTTTGTTAGTAGAAAGAAAATTGTATAACACAATAATGAAAAAAATAGTAACAGACATTCATAATGGTAAAAAGATTAGAACAGAATAAATTGGTCAAGTGGGAGACAAGACCAATAATCTTGTATAACAATGCTTCTAGAAGACAGTTCTTACAGTAGTAGCAGGTAGTGACATTGTATACAATAAGAGTGTAATTATGATACTTAGCCTTATATACAGGTAGCATAGTAAACTGAAGACTTAAAATCTGGCAGATATTAACAGTGAGGAAGAAAAAAAAACAACATAAGGTAGTCATATGGCTTAAATTCAGTGTTCATTATATATGCAATTACAATTTTAAAATCAGCTAGTTCCATGGTTTTGGCTACCCATGCCCAGTACATGTACAAGTCCAGGAATTGGTGAGGTGGGCTTTAATGTGATGCTTGAAGTTTTTTAAGCTAGTTATAGTTCTACTTTCAAGTGGTAAGGCATTTCACAGTTTAGCAATGTAGTAGGAGTATAGAGAGTCACCTGAGCTACTTTTACTCCTGGTTACTTCAATTAGAGCTTTATTAGTGGATCTTAGTGGATGGATACTTATATGAGGATTGAGGAGGCCTTGTAGAGCTGGTGTTTTATCGGGTTTATAGTACATTTTGTGGGCAGTAAAGACTTGCATGTGAATGAGTTGGTGGGGTAGTTCTAACCAAGATAGTTGTCTTAGGGCCTTACAATGATAGATTCTAGGAGGACAGCTAGTGGCAAATTTAGCTATCTTATTATAGCAGGCATCTAGCTTGCTTAGGTTTGATTTGGAGAGGTTGGTAAGGATGGGTGAGGCATATAGTAAAGTTGACAGAAGATGAGTTCTGGCTGTGGTTATACTGGAGTTTGTGGTTAGGTAGTTTTTGCATCTGTAAAGCCTGGATCTTGCTTATAATTCCTATGGCATAAACACAAAATAACACGTCCACCTCAAAGTTAGAAACAATCACATTTACAGGGAAGAATCTGCTATATTGGTTTCAGTTAATGAAAGATGAAAAGCTACATTATGTTGATTATATTAAGAACAAATATAATTTAAATAAAGACATGGCTAGAAGTACAATCCTGCAGACAACATGTAGAAGGGGAAATTAAGTTAATGCATCAAGGATAAGAGAGCATATCTCAAAAGTATTTGAATATCTAATATTCTTAATGCAACAAAACACATTGGGACAGGGTCTCTTATCCAAATAATATAGAGTTGTGAGCAGAGAAACAAAAAGTTGTAATGACAATTATTGTAACTATTTTACCCAAATTAATAATAGACCTCCTAGTGAAGAAGATAAAAAAATAATTCTAATATCTTCTAAACATACGTCATCTCTTAGATGGAATCTCTTTACTTGGAAATTTGTGCATAGATCTTTCTCATACCACGTAAAATTGAATTAATGTTCAAGCAGAAACAAGTTTGTTGGAGATGTAAACAAGAACTTAAAGCAGATTGGCAACACATGATTTTGACTGTACTATCTTAACACTTTATTGGAATAACATTACTCTCTTTTTACAGTTTCTTGGAGATAAATTTGTTTTAATCTCTTTTTACAGGTTTTTTGGAGATATTTTTTTTTATTTATATCACTAATCCTTTTTAACACTCCTATTTCTATATGTGTTAAAAATTAAATATAGCATTTTGTGGTCTATTCTATCTATAACGACAAAGGTTATAACTCAGAACTGGAAGAACAAATCTACACCCTCCTTCAAAGAATTTATAAATATTGTAACTGAACTCTGTCACCTGGAAATCATTACAATTAAGTCAAGAACAACCAGGATTACCTCTTGCTACAATACATGGATAACACTTAGAGATCTGCTTGACAAGTAAAAATAACTGCATTTTAGATTTAATGTAATATATAATAACTTGAATGACTTGATGGTTAATAGACTCTTCTGTCAATAGCTGTTTTTTTTCTTTTATGTGTGAGGTTTAGTTGAATTTTTTCATTTATTATGTTCACAAATCTCTGACTACAAATATTGTTATTATTTTACAAATTGAAAATCCAGTAAGCACTTTATAATAAAGAATGCACATTACCACAAAAAGAGATAGGAACTTTTTTCTAGCTGTATCGTCCCACAACCAAAGCAAACCAAATTGAAATATAATGCCCCCCCCCTGTATTTACATAGGTTTTTTCAGAGAGCTTCAATTCTTCTTACATTCTAAAGACATACCCCAGGATTCAGGAAGGCATAAATTCCATGCAGGAGCAATGTAGGAGCACCTGCATTGAAAATGGCTGCTGAGCAATTCAGGATAGTGCCGTTTTCACGTGCACGAGTGGTCCTACACTGTTCTAGCATGGAAAACTGGCAAATATGCAAATCACCTCATTTGCTGGTGAAAAACATGCAAATGAGGTGATTTTGAGATCCACCAAGCTGCCAGGTCTCTGTGCTAGAACAGTGTCAGTGCAGAAATGTATTCAGAAAATAACCGAGTACATTTCTGCAACTGACAAAATGGAGGCTTGACAGCTCATGGAAAAGCAGGTATTATGTGCATTAGACATGCAATGGCCAAATATAAGAACATTGTCATTGAAAAGTGATTAATTATTATGAAAATGAAACTTATTTTTTGACTGATCTCAGACGATTAAGCATAGGGCAGCAGCGCAGAAATGGGATCATGCTGAAAATAAAAAAAAAATCAGAAAAGTAAATTTTAAGTTAAGTCTGCATTTTGCCATTATAGCCAAACGCATGCGGAATGTAACCAATATGAGGGAGCACTGGTTGACAAGGGGAAAGGATCTGTGTTAGTGCAGTAACTAATGACCTACATACTGGGGTATGCAAATGAGGGGAGTTATACTGAATCACATATTTCTTCAAAGTGTCAGCTTGTATCTAACCATGTAGGTGCAAGAATACAACAGTGCAAGTGAAAGAGCTAAATGGTTTCATAAGGCGGGTGTGTCATGCTTGCTGTAAGCTCATTGGAGCACTGTGGCCCACGTTTTTTCTTAGCTAAGCACAGCTAAGCAAGGGGGTGTGTCAGATGTGCCTGAGCCATATGTACATTGCCTAAATGGGTGTGCATGCTGCGCATCAGGTTTTAAACAAAGAAAAAAAGAAAAAAAAAGAAATGGCAGCACTGTTTACATTTCACGACTGGGTATGCATGGCACACCTCAGGGCCAAAACAAGGAGGAACTGGGAAGTGGAAACAGCAGTAGGAAGGTAATCAAGGAGAACTAGCATAGCTGGTAGGTGGAATGTATCAGAATCAGCCAATTACACATGCAGCAGCCCAGCACACTACTATAAACTATGCAAACATCCTACAGACTGTTTTTTTCCCACAAACTCTACACCACTGGTGTGCACAGACAGATGATTTTTAACTGACAAAACTTACTAAAAATGTAAGAGGCTACTGCTGCTTTACTCCATCAATATGTGCTAGAGACTGAGGGTGGTTATGAGGAGAATGCTGATAACTGACCCACAATGAGGAGGAGAAGAGTGTACAGATGCAGGGTAACCTACCAGGGCTTACATGAGCTGGAGATAGTGGAGCACTATAGGGTAGACAGGGACATTCTACAGCAAATCGTTGAACTGTGCCGGCCATGCCTCACACACAGAACTAATACAGGGGAACCCATCCCAGTGGATACCAAGGTATGTGTAGGCTTAAGAATACTAGCCACAAGTGCCTTCCAAAGACCAACTGGGGATATCATGGGGGTCTCACAGGCATCAGCATCCAGGGTACTCCACCAGTTCTTGGATGCTATGACCCCACATGTCAATGAGCACATATATTTCCCCACCACTCATGAGGTGTTGACCAGAATTATGGGTCTCTTTCATCATATAACAGAATACCCTGAGGTAGTTGGTGCTATAGACTGCACGCACATCCACATCATAGCACCACCTGGTGAGCGGGGTAGGGTCTGCATAAACCACAAGAGTTTCCCCTCCATCAACTGCGAGGTCATGTGCAATGCCCAGGGCATTATCATGAATGTGTGTGCTGGCAGCCCTAGAGGCTATCACAACATCCACATCTGGCATTGCTCACAGCTGTATCAGGCATTTACCAGGGGGGACATCACATATAGCCATCTAGTGGGGGATGCTGGCTATGCACTGGAGCTGTGGCTGATGACACCCATCAGAAATGCACACACACCTGAACAAGAACACCATAATGAGGCACACACACAAACCAGGATCATTGTAGAGCATGTATTTGGGATGCTCAAGTCATGGTTCCGCTGCCTTGACATATCCGGTGGAGCCTTGCAGTACTCTCCAGTTACATGTACACAGATGTTCATAGTATGTGCCATGCTACACAATATAATCCCTGTGGAAACAGCTGCAGCAGAAACAGCATGGGGCAGGACCACACAGCCCCCTACCATTGCCAAAGCCAGCACAGGCACAGAGGGACTCAGAGGATGAACATCCTGAGCCTGCCCCTGTAGGCAGAAGGAAGCATGCCCAGTATGCCCATGCTTTGGCAAAGAGACAATGCATAACACACACACTGACACTGTAGAGGTTCAGAGACTGATACCTCTCTCCAACTCGCACATACAGTAAAAGGGATGCCAAACATGACATTACCTGTGCTTTACCATGTATAGTGAGTGTACTATGTGCATCTGACATAGTCAGCCCTCTAGCACCATCCTCAATACTGGCCCAGAAACAAGGTAAGTCACCCTTCCTATCAATTACTGAATGGAGTATTATGTTCTCATACTTGTATGTATGATATGTATGCAGGCATGCAAGGGAATTGGGTGGCTGAATGGGATACCAACAGACAGCTGAAAGCTATATGGAACAGCAGGAAATTCATAACAAATACTGGTGTCAAAATACTAGGCAACACTACATAAGGTGACAATCCCCACCACAGTACATGTGATGGCCCAAATAACTGTGGATGTCAATAGGTTGCACACATGGATGTCAATGAGGGTCACATACCCACCACCAGCCTCACCCAGTAGGACAGGTGTAGATGACCATAAAGAAAGGTCGGACTAAGGCCCCTAAATGATGGCAATGGTTTACACCCCCCCAACAGACCTACACAGACATACTACAACAAGTCTGGTAGTTGCATTTTAGTTCTGAAGGGTAAGAAGTCTGAAACTGAAATGTATGCCATTAAGATCTAACATGTGTACTCTACTGATATGCCTCCTTTCTGCATGATAGGTCACAATGCAATATGAAATGGAAGCAAAGAGTAACCGAAATACCAGTACAGTCATTGCAAATGTTTAAAGTCTGCAGGTGTGCACCCCATACCTCTCAACCTGGAAACATCAAAAATCTGAACAAGGCCCATGAAAAATAGGTACAAATCTGTACGCTGGTTAACATCAAATTTGCATACATAGTTATGTAACCCCACCCACTCCAATGGAATTGTGGGATACCAACTTTAAAACGCAAACTGAAGAACAGACAACCAAAATATGGCACCAGAGTCCCCCTGCAGCCATTCCAATGTCCCATTACCTGTCTATTTCACCCAATTTACCATAAACACTAATGTGTACATCCTGCTTTACTTCTACAATGATTATTTGGAATTTATTTTTACATTTTATAGCACAATGCACAAACACTAATAGACATATGCTAAACAAAGCTGCTAAACAAAGCAATACTGTCTCACAATGAAAACAGACTTGGCATTAAAATTTTTCTACCCTTGAAACTCACATTCATTGAAACAGCATTGAAACCCACACCACAGCCAAAGAAAATGCATCTGGCCAGTGGTGGATAAAGGTTACCTTTGGGCTGTTTTCAAATGGTTGGCCCCTTGCACATAAAACACAAAACATACATGCTTCTTTGATACACTTTCCTGACTTTATTAAATTATATTCCTAGTATAATATACCACACGTGTTAGAGCGGATTTTAAATGTATTGCGTGAACATTTTTCCAGTAGGCAATGAAACAAAATGCATGAACCAATAATGACAAAACTGCCCAATTCTAAAAGTCTACTTCCACACCCACACAATATACATATATATATATATATATATATATATATATATATATATATATATATATATACACACACACATAGAATGACAGTAGTGTAAGCCATAGACATCTTGCACAGCTTCTTGCACTCAATTTCAGTTTCAGTTTTCTTTTGGGGGGAGGACAAACATTTTGGAAAGTTGCTAGAATAAAATGTTGTGTTACCACGATGCATTTCACTGCCAAGTCTTGAACCCAGGCCCCTGTGCACTACTGTCACAGCAGCATACCACTATGCCAAATCAACTGTTTCCTGAAAAATAGGAAGAATGAAACTTAAATGGCTATCATTTAGTGAATTCAGTTCTCATCCTTGCTTTCAACCTCTTAGAACAAAACACCTGGACAAAGCCAATAATGGGAGAATAAAGTCCCCACACATATTCAGTGAATTCAGTTCCATAGCTCTCAACCTCTTAGCACAAAAACTGGACAAAGCTGATAATGGAGGAATACAGCCCTAAAATAGGGACATATTTCAAATATTGATCTTATAAACTTAGAACTTTGCTAGAATAAAAGGTTTTGTGCTACTATGTATTTTCTGAAGAATATTAAGTCTGACATTCAAATGCCTGTCATTATTTAGTGAAGTCACTCCTTCACTGATTTGCCATAAAAATACAGGAAACCACAGATTTTATGATGAACAGAACAAACATATGAGACAGAAATCGGGATTGCTTTCAGAATTGGTGGTGGGGTAGGGAATTCTGACTCTTGCTACCTGTACTCAAGGTAGAGGGTTTGAGCCTGAGTAACTCTATCTACCAGGTATATGTATGTGGGTCATTTTATACACACACACACACACACACACACACACACACACACACACACACACACACACACACACACACACACCTTCCAGCAATTCCCTTGTAAAGACACACACACCTTCCAGCAATTCCCTTGTAAACACACACACACACACACACACACACACACACACACACACACACACACACACACACACCTTTCAGCAATTCCCTTGTAAAGACACACACACCTTCCAGCAATTCCCTTGTAAAGACACACACACCTTCCAGCAATTCCCTTGTAAAACACACGCAGACACACACACACACACCTTCCAGCAAAGACACAGACACACCTTCCAGCAATTCCCCTGGAAAGACACACACACCTTCCAGCAATTCCCTTGCAAAGACACACGCACACACCTTCCAGCAATTCCCTTGTAAAGACACACACACACACACACACACACACACACACACACACACACACACACACACACACACACACACACACACACACCTTCCAGCAATTCCCTTGTAAAGACACACACCTTCCAGCAATTCCCTTGTAAAGACACACACACCTTCCAGCAATTCCCTTGTAAAGACACACACCTTTCAGCAATTCCCTTGCAAAGACACACACACACACACACACACACACACACACACACACACACACACACACACACACACACACACACCTTCCAGCAATTCCCTTGTAAAGACACACACCTTCCAGCAATTTCCTTGTAAAGACACACACATCATCCTGCTTCCTTTCCAGCAATTCCCTTAAAAAGTGCTGTAATGGCTCGCACATTTGTGTTTTGTATTTCTTCAAACAAACTAGCAAATAAAATAGTCTTCATTGGGGATATTTATTTCTGACGGGGTAGAGGGGTGGAATGGCGCACTCTGCTTTTAAAAGAAAGAAAGCACAGATGTCGAAGTCTCTAAACATATAGAAATAAGGGGTTGGAAGAGATGGGTAAATAAATATGTACATATTTATAAATCGTTTAAAGCACTTAGAGGTGATACACAATTCTCTGGAAGAATAATCCCCTGTGACTAATGTCAACACTTAACAGTCAGGTTGTCCGGATGTTAACACAGTGGAAGTTACAGATACCATTTTCATACTATGAAACTGTACTTTTCAATTTGATGTTTAGTAATGTAATACCACTTATCATACAAGCAAATGAGAAAGAGGTTATCCCTTTAAAAATTAATGTATAGCTGGTTTCTGCTGCTTTGGTTATTTTTTGTTGTTTGGATTTTTAGTGTGTATCATTTTGAACTGAATATTTTTTTCTAGTATTTTATTAGCTGCAAAACTGACAGCTCAATAAAGAAGAAATAAAAAATATGTGTGATTTTTGTGAGTTTATAGCACTGTCACACTATCCTGCTTCCCTTCCAGCAAATGTATAACGGCTCGCTCGGCTCATAATTCACACACACACTTTGGGACTGGCTCGCAAACACTTGTATAATGGCTCGGCTCATATTTTCACACACACTTTGGGACTGGCTCGCAAACACTTGTATAATGGCTTGGCTCATCTCATAATTCACACACACACTTTGAGACTGGCTTGCAAACACTTGTATAATGGCTCGGCTCATAATTCACACACACACTTTGGGGCTTGGTTAAGTTCTAATTCTACCTGCCAGTTCATCATCCTATTCTAAGTCACATGTCCCGGCTTTAAGTTCTTCATCCTGAATTGCTTCTCTTCCAACAATTCCCTTGTAAAATGCAGCAAAAACTTGTATAATGGCTTGGCTCATAATTCCCTCACAAATACTGGAAATGCTCACACTTAAGCTTAATTCCGACAGGCTGGCAGACTAATGGCACTGATGTCATCGCGTACGTGATGACATCATGTCAAAAGGCCACAAAATTCAAAAACAGAGCTGGGAAAATCGGAACTTAAGAGGTGCCACTTGGGAATCGTGGCACCCCATTATTTCAACCTCAAAACCGGTAAAAGCCAAGAAATTTAGTATGGTTGAGAGGTCTGGTGTACCCCCCCCCCACAATCCCATGTAGAAATGCAGTAACATGTAAGTTTGAGGAGTAATATCACTGGAGCACAGATTGCCAGAGCTATCCCAATTTACATTGTTGCATGTGTACAATATGCAGGGGTCAGTGTGGTAAGTTTGTTGTGTGTTTAATATTGCCTGGAAGTGGTCAGCATGTGGGCTTGGATGGTTGTGTCTCAGTGGCCTAGGTATAGTACAGTGGATGACAGGGCCATATTCCAACAACTGCAGTGCCAACCACACTGCTTTTATCAGCTACACCCATGTCAGCAGTTGTACATACTCACTGTCCAGATGTCAATATCTCCCACCACTGGAAAGCTGGACACGCCATGAACGGGTGCCCATACATAGAAACAGTACTCTGTTGGAAGTAACCTACACAGTGTGAATATAAAATAACTATCAACTGCACACAAGTTTGGAATTATACATAGAGGTTAGCATCACATTAGTTGTCCCTCTAGTATGGAATACTGGTAGTCTGGCCAATCACTGGCAGACCACAAAAGACATAGTTATAAAGTGATGACAGGCTGCCCATGTCCACACACAAGCCAGCATAAGGGGAATGTCCCAGGTATATTTGTGAGTCAGATGCAAGTAGCTTCCATATCACAGATGCACCCACCTCACCTCACCATCAGCCACAGGTTTATCACAGGTCATATCCTTGCTGTAGGGAATGAATACAGCATGAACCCATCTCTGTTTGGGAATACATACATGATGCTGCATGCTGAATAGGTGTCCAATGCAGGTGGGTCCCTAGCTGTAAGCAGCAGCCTAACCACATCCAGACCCATGGATCAGTATGAACAGGAAGGATTGACAGGAACACCTCAACCACTCACCACTGTCACCCCAGGGTAATCCACTGGCTTGCAGCCTGGGAACGTATGACTGACAGAATGCACTGGCCTGCTACAGATGGCCTGCAGCACTCTCAAATGGCCTGCAGTCCTCTGGCAAAGGCCCATGCCTCACCCATAGTGCCAATGTACAGAATGTCAGGGGGTCCTAACTAACAACCTAACACAGTAAACAGAAAACAAATGCAAGGCCATGTTAATGAATGCCAGTAGCATGCCTCCCCATGTCCTACTGCAATGACTGTGGATCAGGCCATAAATACTACTGGGATAAAGGCCCAACTATAGAGATACCTCTGAGATATTGCTTACATAATGTTTGGAAGAGGACAGGGTAACAGAGGGGGATGTAGTAGCATGGATGTCATGGAGTGTGTGAAGTCTGAAACTCTAATGTCACCCATACTACCCCCTGACTGCAAACCCAAGAATGAATAGCCATAATACTGTTTGTAAACCACAATGTAAAGGTAAACTGACCAGATATATGAGTCCTGGTTGTATGTGTACAGCTGAGAGGTATAGCTCCAGCAGGATATGGCCATTCCGTGAAGTTGAAAAAAGCACATGGAGGGATCCCTAGCCAGCATACTAACAAGGTGCTGGACCGTTTACACAGAACCAGCAGTCTATTGCCTGTAGCTACCCCTCCAAAAATGGCAGGAGTGTGCCAGAATGTGAAGTCTATATGCCTCAGAATATTGGTCTCAGTTTCATTCATCTTGTATTTCCCTAGTAAATAACTGTGAGCAAAGAATAACTGTCAGTAGTTGATAACATGATACATCACAGTGTAAAACAGTATATGTCAGAAGATCTATGCTACAACCAACAATGTTACACAAGCAACACAGACAGCAATAGTTACAGTATCCCCCATATGTTACGCCCATTGTGTCTCCATATTGGCAACCTATCTACAGATATCCTGCAGAACAGTTTGCTAGGTGTCGCTTTTGCACACAAAACTCTGAAGTCCAACCATCACTGGAATGGAAGCACACACTCAATATAGAAGGTCATACTTGGCATACTTCTACACTTATAGAAATGAAGCCCATGTCTGACAACACAGTGGACTACAGATATCTGTGATTTGCAGATGTCTGTGCACGCACACCAAATTACACCCTTGATACTTCACACACACACACACACACACACACACACACACACACACACACACACACACACACACACACACTGGATAGGAAAACTCATACATATCTAAGGCCAACATAATATAATATGTCAAACATACACACAGAGACATGGGGAAGAGAAAGACAGACAGCGACAGAGAGAATCCCATTATGAGGCCTTTCCCACCCAGTACACATCCCAATGGCCTATATCACATGATGTGCTGATATCATTCACTGCAGAAATTCCTTTGGTTAGCCCTCAGCCCTATAGTCTCAGTGGTGCTTGTGATAACTGTGTAACACTACCATACAAATCAGTATCCATGTAGCAGTTGTAATCTCAGTCTTGTCAAATGTAAAGTTTTGTGTGTGTGTGTGTGTGTGTGTGTGTGTGTGTGTGTGTGTGTGTGTGTGTGTGTGTGTGTGTGTGTGTGTGTGTGTGTGTGTGTGTGTGTGTGTGTGCGTGTGTGTGTGTGTTTCTAGATGAATGTGTTTAGGCCATTCACACTCACTAAACTTCTCTTACCCCTTCTTTAGCACTGCTGCTGATGTCACTCACCTTCAAAGATACCTTTGGACAGCTTTCAAACATATAAGGTCTGTGGTGCTTGCGATAGCTGCATAATACTGTAATGTAACAAACTAGTTAGGTAAAAGTTCTAATCCCAGTCCTGGCAACTGTGAAAATGTGTGTGTTTGTAGAGACCTGATTTTGTGGCCATTCACACTTACTACACTTCCCTTACCCTTCCATTAGCACTGTTGCAGATGTCACTCACCTTCAAAGATACCTTTGGACAGCTCTTCAGTATGTAAGCTCCATGGTGCTTGCGGTAACTGTGTAGTACTCTAGTGTATCGACTAACTGTGAACATGTGAGTGTAGAGACCTGATTTTGTGGCCATTCACACTTACTACACTTCCGTTACCCCTCCTTTAGCACTGCTGCTGATGTCACTCACCTTAGAGGTATCTTTGAACACTGCTCTACCTATAAGCTCTGTGGTGCATGTGATAGATGTGGAACAATGCAGTAGCATTAACTACATTGGTAGGGGTTTGAATCTCATTCCTGGCAAGTGTTTGTGTGTGTGTACATTTATGTGTCCGTACCTTAAAGATTTTGGCCCCATTTACACCCAGTGCACTTCTCAGTGCCTACAGATATCATTTACCCTAGAAGTACCTGTTGGCAACACTAAACCTTGTAAGGTCAGTGGTGCATGTGATAAATGCGTAACCATAATAGTCTGAAAACATAGTTAGCTAGAGGTTTGAATCTCGCTCCTGGCAAATGTAAATGTGTGTGTAGTGTATAATATTTTGTGAAATTTCTCACCCACTACATCACCCAATGCTAGTATTTACAAGGGCTGGTGATGTTCCTCACCTTAGAAGTACCTTGGGACAACATCCATCCTATAAGCTCCATGAAGCATGTAATAAATGTGTAATACTGTAAGAGCAATGCATAGCTACGTAGGGGTTCGAAACTCAGTACTGCCAAGTGTGTGTGTCATCAGTATCCTATGTGGGTATTGGTGTGATTGTGCAATAACAGGATCCATGGGGGGGGTCGGGTATTGCTAAATTATTATATTGAGGACCTAGTTTATGTCCCAATGTCCACATTACAAGGCCAGCAGAAACACTGTAGAGGTTGGTGTATACAATCCACAGCCCTAAATGTGTAGTGCCATGTGCAATGACTATGTGACAGCATGGATTAGTTAACAATATAGTTAACAATATAGGCAACCCTTCTAATACTCAGAGACCACTCTCCACCCACGAATCATACACAAACACACTTGTCTAGGCAGCAACAACTGTATCAGTAGTTCCCCTGCAAATTGCTTCACAGATAGTACCACAGTGTGACTGCAGTGGACTCCATGTCAAATCAATGACCAGGCATGACTGGTGTCACACAGGGTACAGACCCACAACTTCTCATGTTTGGATGTACCCATTTGAGGTGCAGGAGAACACAAAGCCACCCCGGCTGATAATGTTTGCATACAACAGTAAGGTGGGTGGTAGCATTCCCAAATCATGTGATGTTGACATCACAACCAAAGGCCACTTGACACCTATGACTGTTGTCAGAACTCTGGACATTACTTCAATGCCAAGAGATGTGTCACCATTACCTTTGGGAACACCATGGCTCACATGAAGTAATACATTGGTGGTAGCCCACTGAACAGTGACGTCATAATAGAATGGGGAACACAGGCCGACAGTCAGCTGCCTGTTGACCACAACAGTGCCACTGACATCAGAAAGTACTTTGATATGTTACATCTCCTGACTGAGTGTGTGTCATCCAGCAAGTAAAAGGACATGACACCCTGTTCCAGCCCCTCAGTAGTCCAATCAATGTGTACAGTGACCCTTTTGCCATGTTTCCCCCTGGACACCTGCAACAACTGTATAGTCGGCAAATGTACCCCACAAAGAGAATACCATGCCTTATACATATGCCCTGTATGGACAGATGCCAATTACTCCAATGAAGTCTGGTACCATACTGTCTGTGTAGGTGCAATCACTACCTCAGTTACATATTCAGGTCTCACCAAACAAGATCAGGAATGATACTTCTGAATATAGCAATATGTCCACACAACATACCCCAGAGACCTCACACACACTTCCACACTTAAAAGAACATGCATGTGGGACATGTGCACAAACCAGACACTGTCCATGTTATGGAATATAAATCACATACATGTGAAGCAGTGCACATCACTGGTCACCCACAATAAGACATCTGGATGAGTGGATGGGGAATACAATACCCACCCCTGGGGACCACTGCAGTGACTATACTCCTGAGCCACACTGGGGACTATTGTCATGTGGCCTAATTTCAGGGTATTCCCTTGGGCTAGCCTTGTAGAGCCTTCAGGCCCATTCACCTACTACAAACCTATAAAGCAATGCACCTATGGATCTCAGTACTGGCAAATGTGATTTTGTGTGTGTGTGTGTGTGTGTGTGTGTGTGTGTGTGTGTGTGTGTGTGTGTGTGTGTGTGTGTGTGTGTGTGTGTGTGTGTGTGTGTGTGTGTGTGAATAGTAATCTCAATGTGTTTGGTTGATAAATATCCCCTGTGACTGTGGTTATTAACAATCGGAGGTGTGTCCAAACCACAACACGTACCATTCTCCATTCTATAACAGATGTTGTAAATCAACATATACCTATGTACAACCCTCAGCCCTATCATCTGTGAGGCATATGCAATCACTGTGTTACAGACCAGAGATTCCCATGCACATACTGTACCCTGCCTATGACATGGTGGATGTGTTACCACACTGCCATACCCCATGGTCTTGCTGCAGGGCCACATCCTGGTGACACACAGATGCCTAGAACACAAACAGGATACAGCATGTGAGAACACATTCACTCAGCACTTCACTTGTGGGGGGAGAGAGGGGTAAAGCTGGCACTGAATGTGTTGCCAAGACTGTGGCCAATATTTGTTATCTCAGGATAGGCATTAGCATTGTGCAGTAACTCACAGCACATGTGTTTAATGTTGTGGCGATTGATGATCTAACTATCAAAGGCTGTTGTGATTGTTGTCAGTGTCTGCTGCATGTCTGCCATCATAGATGACTGTAGGGGATTCCATGAGGGATCCAAAGTTGTGTTTGAGGCTAATAAGAGAGTTCAACACTCATGAGACACCACCTTTCTCTGAAACAGTGTCATCCTTCTGATTTACACTTTAGTAATGGCAGGGGACCATCACATTGTCTCCCAGTGTTTGGAGGACAGTGTCTGGGTTCTGTTGGCTCTGGCTAGTACCATGCATTCATGTACCTGTTTGTACAGTGCATATGTGTATGATTCCACAGTCATATAGCTATTTCCCATTGCCATGGGTTCATGAAGACATCACACCTATTTTCATGGCTGCAAAGTCAGCTTTGGAGAGGTTTTGCAAGGTGGTTACCTTTGTGGGAGGTGTGGCTGACATGTTGACTTCCATGTTGATTACAGCCTGTGTGGATTATACTATGCAGGGATTGACATCTGTGGATGAGCAACAGTCCCATATTTAAGTAGTCAACACAGGTCAGGGTTGTTGGATCCTCTACCGGGGGTCAGTATAAGCTGGTCCAGGGCATTGGAAATGGTGAATCCCAGAAGTGTTGGGCCACTGTACTGGCACTTGGCTACTTACCCCAGGTGATGGAGGGGGTAGTTGAAGACTCATGCTATATTAGTGTTGCAATGGACTATCATAGATGGGCAGGGTGTTGAGGAATGTGCATTGACAGTCTAGGGACATAGATGTGGACCCATAGCAGGTTACGGTCTGGATTGCACTATTACCCCAAGGCAGTTGTACAAGAAGTATCTCCAATGCATTATGCTGGGATATTTGTCTTGAGGTGATCCTAGTCATAATTAATATGGAGACAACACGACCTGTGGAGGTGTGGTGTGTTCAATGTTTGGGGGCTGACAGCTGTGGAATGTGTGATAGCCTGATACTGCAGGTCTGCTGTCTGCTGCTGTAAACCACCTCTCCATTATAGCAGACATGTGTCCTCCACTCCAAGTGCTTTGGGTGACTGCATCCTGACAGTTAGATGTCTACTTTAGAGCAGCATGACCCTCAGATTGCATACGTGTTTAGGTATTATGGTTTTAATAACATTAGCAACACTGCAGCGGTGATAGATGTAGAACATCTGTGGCAAGTTATTTGGGTTCTGTCAGTCATGTCATCCCAAGCAGAGAGGTACTGGATCCCCTGAGAATGACACAAAACACGTAAGCCAATGTTGTAGTCAATCATCTGTTGACAGTACCGCGGCATCATTCTGGGTGATGGAGGTACACTGTTCAAGGCTACTGTCAAACCTGCCTGGACCACATAATCAGAGAATTCATCCATGTCTCTTGTCATGTAGTCCAGGAGGTGTGGCTCAAGTTATTCATACCCACATGGATACAGAGTGATACTCATAGTTGTTGTGGAGTGCCATGACTGGCTGTGTCATGTGTTGGATGCTGGCATGTGATAGATATTTGTCTGTTACCTGCTCCATATTCAACTTAGTGAGTGGGATATGTGTGTGCCTCAGTATTAAGTTACCCATGATCACTGTATTGTGCAAGGTGGTTAGCCTTAGGAGCTTAGGTTGAGGGGCACACTGTGTAGGTTAAATATGTGTCCCTTGGCATGTGCCATGCTGCGGTGTCTGAGTGGGTGTCTGTCTTGCTGGCCTGTGCTGTTTGGGTAAAGGTCCATTGAGTGTCTCTGGGAAGGTGGGTATGTGGCTTTTCACGGTGTGTCATAGCTGTCCAAGTGGATGTCATGGTGAGCTACATGTTCCTCATGGTGTGGTGCAGGTGTTGATCTTATCCTCTTGACCTGCTAGTCCAGTCTTTGCTGGAGAGTGCATATGTCCACATTGGGTGGTATATGGGGAACCCTCACAGGTCTGAGTGTTTGGAGTTTAGAGGGGAGGATTCTCTGTATACATGAGACAGTTGCAACAGTGACTCAGAATGGACAAGTGCACCAGGTTAATGGGTGAAAGCACAGACAACTGCCTTTCAAACATGCCAGGAGGGTTTGGACATAACTAGTAAGTATTGGGGTTACATCTGTGATGAACAAGTACTGCTGATGGCTCCCAGGTGTGCCACATTTCTTGATACAATAATCTGAAGTGCCAAGCCATAATGCTAGTTGAAGTGCAAGACAGAAAGAACGTCTGCCACCTGTAATACTTTACCACAGCTGTGCAGTTATCAGCAGATTTGGCCATGTGAGAGTTCAGTAAGCTCTGTAGCGTGTGTGGTAACAGCATAATGCTATAGTTGACATACCTAGATAGACAGGAGTTCTAATCCCAGTACTGGCAAATGTGTGTGTATGTGTGTGTGAATCATGTACTGTCTGGCTTATACCATTTTTGACCTGTGTACTACCCTTTACACTTCTCCTCACTCCAATTTAGTACACCTGTTGATGTCATCCACCTCAGAAGTACCTTTGGAATCGGTAGAAATGTATAAGTTCTGTGGTGTGTCTGATAACTGTGTAGCACTATAGTAAGAATACCTCGATAGGCAGGAGTTCTAATCCTAATGCTGCTAATTGTGTGTTTGTGTATGTGTGAGGATCATATCTCATTTGGCTTATACCATTTTGATGTGTATACCTTACATGGCTGGTGACCACATCCCACTGCCATTACTTTATATAGTGTGGTAACAGCATCTGCCTCACATGCAGCAGGTTAAACCACTGTACAGTCTTCTGCACAGATGTGTCTGGAATTTCCATGTGTTTGCAACCTATACATGGTCAGAAGTGGTCTATCTGCCTTAACAATGCCCATGTATGTGATATTATAGCCAAATAGGCCACAGTGAGTGTACTGATACATATGGCAGCATGAGGGATTGTACCTGACTGAAACATCATGCTTCCAGATGCTTGGTTTTACAAGTGAAGCTGGCTCTGTTCAAACATCTTGGGACTGACAAGTTGTGAGGTATGATACAGGAATGTTGAATTCATGTCAGATAGGCCCCAGTGGTGAACACTGTGATGCAAAATATAACTATTACTGATGGTTGTGTACATGGAAAATTGCATGCTCTTCACATGCATGGGATATTGCCAGGCAACAACAGAACAATGTCATACTCACCAACTTCAGGCTGCTGTTCCATATGCAGACCAGAGATTCCTAGGTAGTTGTGAGAGGAATTTATTGTCAGCAGACTCACTTGTGGCCTTGGTAGAGGATGGATGCAGCATATCTGCACATCTACAGTACTAACCACAATAATACACAATGCCCTGTCCTCACCATAGCTATGCACCTCTGTGCATTAAAACACCCATCCACAACTATAATCGGACCTGACACATAGATGTAGATACAATACAGATACATGTATGTCTGATACATTAGTGTACTAATCCTCACTGGGCCCTTACCTGCATGCTCCTCATCAAATGTGTGTGTGTGTGTGTGTGTGTGTGTGTGTGTGTGTGTGTGTGTGTGTGTGTGTGTGTGTGTGTGTGTGTGTGTGTGTGTGCAACCCACCTCCACAATACTTCCCTCAGCTTTATGGCTTGTGCGTTGATCAGGTTTCCCAAGTTTGGCGAGGAGCTCCTCGGTGGGTGTCAGTGGGGGCTGGATGGCTAGGCCCCCACCAGTGGCTAGCCAGTCCCTCTCTTCAGCAGGCCATTGATGGGCATGGTGGGTGAGGTCAGTGGCCCGAAGCTGCACATCCTCATAAGTTCTGCTGTGCAGGCTGACATCATTTACCCTGTGGACCACATTGTTACACATGGCAGTCATCTCCCACACATCTTCAGCTCTCCATCCAAATAACAGGGCATAATGTCCAATCAAATATTGGGTGATGATGTCAGTTTCCCCAGCAGAGAATGCTGGTAAGCGAGCACTCTGCATGTTACCTGTAAGACATAAACAGGAAAAAGGTCACAGGACCTCATGGTTGTCAAATTGCACATCAGCAGTGGATATTACTTGCAAATAATCCACATTACACCATAACCCTCCAAGCTATCATGGCTATAGCAGCTTGCATTACACTCCAGTCTTTGAGCTATCTTATCCCCTCCCCAATTTTGGACACTTGATTCCATAATCCTCTAGTCTCCATTAATTTCTGTGTAGAGGGCTGACAGTGGGCATCTTTCATGTGGATAGTGGCAGGTCTGTGTTTGACTGTGGTGTGTGATGGAGCTGTGAGCACATGTATGAATTCATGTAGGAGGCAGACAGTGATGTTATTATGCCCCATGGAGATATGCTGTTGTTGCCATCATTAGGCAATATGTACATGCTCAACATTGCTGAGGAGAGGAGTGTGGTTGGTGTGCATATCCCCCTATACAACTGGGGTGACAGGGTGGTGATGTTCTCACCTAACCTGCATGATGCAGGTTGCCCATATCCACGGCATGTGTGTGTATGAGGTGTTCTTTACCCCCAGTACAGGGTGAATTGTGTTGTTTCATTTGAGACTTACAACATATGTGGAGACACAATTGCAGGTGGGATGGATATGTCTGATTTGTAGTCACAGTCAGCCTTACAGGAAGTCACCTGTGAACTTACATGCTTGCTCAGATATAGGTGGACTTGCTTCCAAGTTGTTCACTGCACCTATGTGACCCTGTACAGCCAATGTAGCAACCTATTATGTGGTTTGTGTATTGCTGCTGTCCACCAAAAGGGATTACTCTACCTTGGTGGAGGCTCATTATACAAGTCAGGTACTGCTGACTCTATATATCTACAATGGATATAAAGGACACACCCCTGTTGCACTGCCTGGTATTTGTGCAATTGGAACATGACACCACAATAATTAATTTCAAAACAATTTCCACCTGTAATGTGACCTATATCCTGTACAATTGAATTAAAAACATAACAATATGGTCTGTGAAAACATATAGAAATAATAATCATTACAACAAGCCAGTTGAATGAGTGTGCATACCCTTAAACTGATATGTATCCACCTCCTGAGATGGTTACAACATTCATCTGTCTTGGTCTGGATTCTAACATCATGGCACATCTTCACTTGGCAATAGTTGCTCATGTTCCTAGAAACACCTTTGATTGTATTTCAATGGAATTGTACATGTTAGGGGTCACATTCAAGATGAGAAACATTATGAAATGATCGTCTGTGGTCTGATTGTCATACAGCACACAAACCTGGCATTCCAACAGGGGTGTGTACACTTGTGATATCCACTGTATAAAGGTGCTGATATAGCTGGTAGTGGTAGGTATGGACAGAGGGTCATAACTCAGTTGGACACTTATCTGATTAATACCTGATAACCATGCCTACTCTAGTACCCATATCAGTGTCAGGGCAATACAACAAGCAGTAGCTGTACACATTTATGTCTGTTGTATGCACTGAGACTGATATTACGCACATGTGCAACATGCACAACCTAGGTACCTGACTGCTTGAAACCCATGTGATTAGTTTTGTGCCTTCCAGCTGAACATATGCATACATACATGTGCTCAGGGGTACCTGGTGTACATTTCTGTTCTATGTTAGTATGGCACACTGTATTTACAGTCTTGATGCTCAATCATACCTCTCAACCTGTTATAGCAGTATGTCTGGACAATGGCACACATAAATTGGTGTCAAAAGGGACATCAGTATTGCTACTGTATTAATATAGCTGCACCATACATTAGTATGTTGATTGCACAGTAGGGTTTGACATCACTGTGATAACCTGGAAGATGTCCAACAGTCATAAGTAGGCTATTATGTTGCAGTGTTATTGCTCACAGACCTGCCAATGGTTTGGCTGACATAACACAGGAATATGTGTACGTGACTACAGATATCTGTCACAAATGTGCTTATTGTCCAGCAGAATACCGTACAGTTGAATGTTATTAATTCAGTGTATCAATGCAGTTCAACACACCTCTACAACAGTACTTTACTATGCACATGCCCTTTATATGTCTCTTAGCTTTGCAAGACAAACTTGTCATACTCATAATCACAGGTAACATGGATATGGAAAATATCCCATTAACTGGCCTAGCAGTGGCACAGTCACAACTGTTTGCCAAACACCCCTGAGGTTGTCATATATGAGCTGTCCTCTCCCAGGGTGAGTCAGGCTCCTGAGCTGTGATCCTACGTTGCAACCTCTCAAAGCATCACATCTGGACAAAGCCTAAAATGATGGGGGATAAATAGGGACCGACTTTAAATATTACTGTTACAAACATAGAATGTTTGTAGAATGATACATTTTGCACTACCGTGAATATTCTTAAGGATGTGGAGTATTAAACTCAAGTGTTTGTCATTACTTGATGACTTCAATCCTGAAATATTTGCCAGAAAAGTACAGATTTCAAGATTAACAGACAAAAAAATATGATGGTAAAATGTGGATATTCTGTGAAGATCTGTACAGTTGAGCAGTATGTATGTGACCTCTCCCACTCCTGAGAGGGCCAGATGCTATGGCCATAGCAGCAGTCCAGCAGGACATTAGTACAGCAAGTCTTGTTGGGACATATGTTCCTCCAAATCATATTTCCCATTATTACAGACTAAGTACTACATTCAATTACATGCTTATATGTTACACTTACCTTTTTCTTTCTTCTCTTTTTCATTTTATGTTTTATTTGTTTTTTCTCTCATTCTCTCTCTCTCTGTGCACTACAGGGATAGAGCTGGTTTGAATAGGTGGCAGCATGGCTTTTGTAGGTGATGCTCATGACCAGGTGATAGCCTGTGCATCTATTGGGGTTCCCCACTTGCTAACTGCATTCACAACAGCTATGTAGTTCTTTTAATAGCCAATGTCATGGCAAAACACTCCTATAAATGAGTATTCCATGTGGGCATTGGCCCTTTCCCTTACTTGTGAGGAAGACATCCTGGAGTTGTGTGAGCTACTACCTCTTACAACAAGACTTGTGGAGACAAGCCAACTAAATGGTGGAGAAGGTTCAAGACTTAGGGGCAGAATGTGAGTATTGCTGTTATATGTTTGCAATACTGTTAGTTTAGCAGGTTTGTCTGCATATGTTACTTCTGCATGGGTTTCAGTCTGACAAAGTTCTGTCTCTGCATAGCTCTCAACTGTATGGCAATCCACATAATGGCCACAGGTTAGCCTGTTATGTATGGGCTGTTCCCCCGATGGGTGTTGTCCTTGGCAAATTAGTAGCATACTCTGGTGATTGCATTATGTAAATGGTAACATCCATTTGTTTTTCTGACTTTATATCCCATAGAAAAGATATGTTACAACCAACCCTGTAACACCAGCAACTTTCTCAGTGTATAACAGCAATATTTCAAGTATGGCCATGTATTTGGGCCTAGTGATGTAATTTCTGATGAGGGGGAAAGGCTGGGAAACATGTTGAAGTCTGTACATTCAAGAGGTTGGTGTATAGAGAATGCTCTTAGATGCCCTTTTAACATATTTTATGTGGGGGACCTTAAGACATGTTTTAAAACTAGGCTATTAGAAAATGTGAGGGATATTACTGATAAGAAAGATGATAGTTGCTCTCTCTATACTTCTCTACTCTACTGTTCTATGTCGCCTATCTGTAATTAATCATTTCCTTCATAGTACTGGAAAAAAATATGTTTTGCTCCCTGTATTTGATCTTAGCTTCAACCTACTAAATGACTCTGCACAATTTTATTCTGACCAATGTAACCAATGTACTGTAATTCACTTGACTATTACTATATATTGTATTCATTGTCACTGCTGATGCTTGGAGCTTTTCTCCCCTGGCCTCTACTGAAAATGGACATATATCCAGTCAGACTAGCCCAGTCAACAAATGTAAAATAAATAAATTAATTAAAAAACAAAACAGTTCTATAGTCATACATTTGAATAAATCTCACCATGGGGACAGTAGTGAGATCCAAGGTACTGTTTTTTAAAAAGTCTGTTCCTCAGTTTGACAAAACATTCATAAAAGGACAATTGTTATGTACAGACTCAATGTATTAATATTAACTGTGATAATTTATCTTGTAGGGGGTTAAATGGGGAGTGTAATTGGAGGCTGTGTATTTAATTATGTAATTAGTTGTTAAATGCTTCTTATGATTAAGGCATGTATTTCCTTTAATGTTTCACTCCTTGAAGGCTTTGACCAAGACATCTGAGTATAATAAACATGTGTGAATTACTGGCTGGTTGTATTTTTAT